>NC_037673.1:49489132-49789132 GCF_003255815.1 Theropithecus gelada | reverse complement strand
TTTATTATATTTTTCAAAATTATCATGTGGGTTTCTCATTAAGTTGATTCTTGACTTCCTAGTAATTTTTTTTCAAACAGAACAGTTTTTGAAATAGGATATTTTAGCTGGTTAAAGCTATGGTTATTAACGTTATTGCTTACTAAATTATTATTTTATTCTTAATAAATAAAGCATTATGAATGTATGTATCTGAAAGAACTGGGCAAATTGGGGGATGCGGGCATTTTAACAGCTGAGCAAAGATATTACTTAAGATGCCTCTAGGCTTGACAACAATATAAACAGTCAGAGAGTGCTGTTGGATTATCTGTTTCTATGTATCAGGCCAATGAATAAAAAGTCGATTATCTCTAAAACCTTGTAAGCAACCCAATATTAGGGATGGTTTATTGTTTATATACATCCTCTGTAAGATCTTCTCTTCCCCTATACCTCTCCTAAAACAGAATACCTATTTTAGTGTAAACCACATAATAGACACACCAAATTAAGAGTTCATTCTAGGCCGGGCGCGGTGGCTCAAGCCTGTAATCCCAGCACTTTGGGAGGCCGAGACGGGCGGATCACGAGGTCAGGAGATCGAGACCATCCTGGCGAACACAGTGAAACCCCGTCTCTACTAAAAAATACAAAAAAACTAGCCGGGCGAGGTGGCGGGCGCCTGTAGTCCCAGCTACTCCGGAGGCTGAGGCAGGAGAATGGCGTAAACCCGGGAGGCGGAGCTTGCAGTGAGCTGAGATCCGGCCACTGCACTCCAGCCTGGGCGACAGAGCCAGACTCCATCTCAAAAAAAAAAAAAAAAAAAAAAAAAAAGAGTTCATTCTACTTGTTTCTTTCATATAGCTTCTTTGTTCTTAAGATATATTGACTCTTTCAGCTCACTCAGCTGAATAACTTGTATCTGCATAGTGGAACACAAAAGGAAATAGATATTTGGTATGATACGAGCTCCAATCACACTGGGAGCTCGGCAAGTTATGGGTGACCCAGTCTCAGATTAACAGGATGTTATTAAAATACTTACCAGAAGAGGGCAGCACCACCAAGGCCCCCAATAGTCACATCTGTCAGACCGTCACCATTTAAATCCATTTCTCCGTGGATAGACTGGCCAAAAAATTTCAGTGTCTCACCATCCCCACCTGATGGAATACGCTGTGAGAATCCAAAAAAAGAGTTTCATATGAGAAGAGTCTGTTCAAAACAGTTTCAAATAAATCTGAGAATTTAAATTGTTTAACAAAATCAAAATTAAAGATCTTTTGGGAATCCGCCCAAGAGGTCCCTCACGTGGAGATAAAGAGGAAAAACTCAGATGTTCCCAGAGGATATTGCTCTTTTTATAGTACAGACAAAATCATTTCAAGGTCACTGACACCAGAGACAGAGGAAAAAATTATATAATGTCATTTTGTCTAACCCTCAAAGGAAACAGTATGAGTAATTGGTTCTGTGCTTTCTGCTTCCTAGCCAATCCCATCACACAGACATATTTAAAGGTACTGGAGATCTTGAAAACATATCATATTAGGGCAGCGGGGAGAGGAGTGGAAGATTGCTCTAGGGGTCAATTTGGAGTTCACTGAACTTTGTGGCTGGGTATAAATAATACATCCCATCAAATACATTTTCCAATATGTAATCTCTACTGTCTTTCAAAAATTGTCCTAAAAGTTGAGGGCACGAGACTCAATTCCACTCACATGTATTCACAACGTTGAGATGGCACAAATGAATATGTCTTGAAGACAGATCTGTGCATATTACCATACATAGTATGTTTGATATCTGTACTTCCTGACTTAGCATTGGTTCAAGCTGAAGCTAATGCTTTTAACAGAAGTCCATGGCAAGCAGACAGGACTTACAAACCCTCCCTAAACTTCAAGTCTTCTCAGATTCTTGTTTTCCACATAAAAAACACAAAATAAGAAGCCCACTAAGGAAAACCAAATGGAAACAGTTTTCATGCTTAAACAGGTTAGGCTCATTTTAAAGTTGTTTGTTGTTGTTGTTGTTGTTGTTTTGAGACGGAGACTCGCTCTGTCACCCACGCTGGAGTGCAGTGGCACTACCTCAGTTCACTGCAACCTCCGCCTCCCAGGTTCAAGCACTTCTCCTGCCTCAGCCTCCCAAGTAGCTGGGATTACAGGTGCGCACCACCACTCCCGACTAATTTTTTGTATTTTTGGTAAAGACGGGGTTTCACCATGTTGGCCAGGCTGATCTCGAACTCCTGACCTTGTGATCTGCCTGCCTCGGCCTCCCAAAGTGCTGGGATTATAGGCATGAGCCACTGCACCCAGCCATCCTCATTTTTTTAAGCGAAGAATTCAGGAGATATCTGCCTCATTGGTTCTATGGGCTTGACTGTTTGATTCTGGATTATCCCACACATAAGCAGCATCTGGTTCTCATGGAAATGAGTAAGCACATCTTCACCTATTCCTTCAAAAAGCATTTTGCCAGTAATTAAACAAATCCAACTCTAATATTCTTTTTGTTGTTTTTGTTTAAAGTTGCATCTTGATTTATCACCATTTAGAAAACAAGTTGTTTATGACAATCTATTTCATCTCACAATGATTTAGGTTTCCTTTTCTACTTCAAATGCTACCCCATTAAATTTACAGGATTGACACTGAAGGAGTAAAGTGGAAGAATATAAGAAAGAACCTCTTCCCGTGTTTCCTAATTCCATCATGCCCCAGTCATTAATATTGCCTGTCTCTTGTTACATAAATAATGCCATAAAGATTTTCAACAGAAACAAATTATTTATCAAATGGCTACAAGTGCTCTTATTGAAATAAGCTCTTTATTCTGTTCACTATTGTTGTTATGGTTTTATGAAAAATCACTCATGTTTGCATTACATGAATAGATTTTGAGAGCTCTGTTGACTACAGAACCAAAGAGAACACTCAAATAGAAAATGAAATAATTAATATTCTGGTTTCTTTTCAAACTATGTAAGTTAGAAGGTAGTGAATTCTGATTTATTTGTAAGTAGCTGTTCAATATCTAACCGACTATGATTACCTAAAAACAGACAATTACATTCAAACTCCTTTAAATTATTTTGTTTTTATAGTGCATTTAGCACTTTTGTAACTTGTTATTTTTCTAATGCAGGAAAAAAATACGCTTATGGATTAGAGCTGTTAACTGACAACAAAGTACAAACAAGAATAACAGAAGTTCCCTGCAGCTTAAACTTAATATTCAGATTTATTTTTCCTAAGGATTACTTGTGAGAAAATTATAAACCTTTAGAAATCCTAATTCACTTGAGGAAAATATAACAACTTAATGGATAAATATGAACTTAATGCAATTTATTATAACAGCATGAACATTAAATATAAAATCAAGAATCTAATTTCCTTTATTGGTTAAGTCATATAATTATTTTTGCCTTATTCACAAAGCAGTGCCCTCTATTTAGAATGGGACACACAGAAGATGTTAAACAGCATTGTTACAAAGAATTCTTTTGTTTTTCACTGTGTCAAAAAGTCAAATCCTGGAGACATGGAAAATAACAACAGAAAGGAAATTAGATAAATGTATAAAATATAAAGTAATTAATCTATAAGGAGCACTTAAAGAGAATTAAATCTAGTTTCCCAATAAGGTCAGGAGGAAGAAATTAAATAACTCATGAAGTTAGACAGGTAATGCCTGGCATCGAACTGACTTATCACTGAAGGGTGGGAATCTGTAGGTTTCAACTCTTACTTGTGCATACTCTTTCCTTATCGTCTTGCCACTTCCATGATAAATGTACACAGCTCCCCCGTGATCATCTTCCAGCGGAGCTCCTATCACGATGTCATTAAATCCATCAAGATTGAGGTCTTTTACAGCAGCAATAGCAGTTCCAAAACGAGCCCCGCATGGCTCATTTTTGTTTTCTTTTGTGCATGAATTGTGCTGCCGAGATGAACAGCACGTCTGCTTAGTAGGTTCCAGGCTCATTTGATATTCAAACCTTGTCTGGAAGAAAGATAAACAGGATATTTACAGATTTCCATCATTACTACAGCAGAGTAAAATTTTTAAAGTATACTAAATCAGTGCTATTAACAGCCATTTGTACATTAGTGGTAAGGGTGGTAAAATTTCTTTAAAATTGTGCCTATCTGAGAGCAAAGTTAGGGATTCCAAAGAGCAGATTGTAGAAGTGTGGGAGACATACTTTAATGGAATCTCTCTTTAATGCAATTGAGTGAGTATATAATTCAGAGCATCTTTTTCAGGCCAAATAATATTTAAATCCTTAATTTGTACCACTATCCCCTCTTCACCCAATATTGTGCAAAGTGAAAATTTATTCTGCTTTAAAAGGAAACTTTCTCTAAAGCTGCCTAGAGTGGAAGAAAAAAAAAAAAAAATCCCAGACAGAAAGTACTAGCAAAGGTGATCAAGAATACACTTTCTTGGAAAAAGAACAAAACAGCCTGGGACAAAAAAAGTTGACAGGAGGGAGCCAAAAAATGATAAGAAGAAAGATACATGATTTATTATTTAAAATAATCAATTTAGGAGAGAATGTACATATTTGGGAAAGCTAAATAAACACTGGCTTTGCTGTAAAGAGCAAAACATTCTTCTAATGAAGAAATTAAAAATTATTTAACTTAAAAAATGATGTCTAAAGTCAGGCATGGAAGACAAAATCTCACTCCAGCCCAGTGAAGTATTTCCTGGACGTCTGCAGTGTCGCTGCCTTGAAACTCATGACTTCTCCCCCTCAACCCTATCCGATTTAACTGCTGAGGTTATTATCCACCTCCAAGCCAGAGCTGATAAGCCTCCCAGCCTAAATAAGCCTTGTGCGTTTATTTAACAGTTTAGTGAGATTTATATTTACATCCTTTATCCTATACAGTGTTAAACATAATTCACATTTCCAAGCAGAAAATATCTAAGGGTTGGAGCTACTTTATTAGAATTATAAATGGTCATTTCAAAACTGAGGGGTTGGTGGAGTGAATAAATCCTGATAGCTTCTTTGCTCTGTTTTTTCAAAGTGAGTGAAAAATTAGAACCTATCATTCAAAAATGAAGAGAAGGAAGAGATTTTACTGGATTTCTACCAAACTCAGACACCATTACCTGATTGAGAGCATACACATACACTTTTCCTTGCTCCTCTTTCTCCGTTCCCATGTACATAGGGGCTCCGACTAGAAGAATGTCAGTATTAGAATCCTTGTCAATGTCAATTGTTGTTAAAATACTGCCAAAGTAGGAACCAATCTAGGACACAAAATGAAACAAAACAGCCCAATGAACATCGGAAATTCTCAAGGAAGCTGAAATCTACATTTGTTTTACTTCTAGCAATCTAGTAGAGGAGCTAGTTGGCAAAGGAAATGAAAGATAGAAATTGATGCTCCCTGAAAGTTATTTATTGGCTCTTTCATGAGGATAAAGAATATTAGTCGGTTCCATCTTTGAGGATGAACAGCTGTTACAGATTTCATTGCTTGACAGTAACAAAATGAATTTCTTTAGATTTCACTCTAACCTCTCTTTCTTCTCCACAAATCAGAAAAGGTCAGTAATACTATAGTGATTTTTTAAGGAAATAAAATTAGATAAGCAGTAGAATGCATTCTGTAATGGTTGCATATATGTTTAAATACATTATAAGGAACTGAGTTGCACTGGAATACTGGTGTGGCATATTTCACCTCATAGTCTTGGAAGATTGTCTTCTCAATTAAATGATTAAGTGTTATCCCAGCAGCTATGGGATACAGAAAAATATGGAAGGATTGCAGGGGGATCATCCCTTGTAGCAATATGTTTTCTCATTTAAAGATAGTAATCTGTTTAGACAAAAGCAGAGAACTTACACTTCATTACTTAAATGCTTAAACAAGTTTTTCAAATATTATTCTATGCTTAATATTTGATGCTCTTCATAATTATCTTATTGTACATCTCCCTGTAGTGGCTTCTGTGATTTTACTCTTACAATCTTGCTTCTGCCCCTGTGGCATAGACACTCTTTCATATTTACTGGCTTCTTCCCCGACTCCCATTTTCTGAATTTTGGCCTCTTCTAAAGCTCAGACCTGTAGCTTTTTTCCATTCTCTTACCCTAGATAACCAATCCTTCTTAAACATTTCTACTAAGGCAATTGCAAATATCATTCTGTCTTCCTTCTCAAGGCTTCAGTTCTACATTTCTAGACATTGCTCCTAGGCATGTGGGCAAAAGACACTGCCTTTTGAGTGCACTTTTCTCACAGGTTTTTGAGGGGCTTAAGAGGTCTTTTTAAAAGTTGAATTAATTATAAACATAAATAAATTAGAAGATCTTGCAACACTGGGTTTTCCTTCCCACATGGCAACGGTCAACTGGAGCTCGGTGGAATTTTACAAGCTGCCCAGGGCCATGATTCCCACCACTTCCTGTGTTTTCTCACCCAGCAGCTTTACTCACTGACTTTACCTATTTTGATTTTACTTTACTGGCACATGCAAATATCTGAATTTGTGCTTACTGTTACAAGGAACATGTCTAAAAGCCAAACGTCACTGTTAAAAATACCTAAATTGCTTGAGGTGTTGACATTCTAATCATGGAGCCACCTTTCTTTCACATTCCCAGGCTGAAACTGAAGTCATTCATGATTTAAATCATTCATGATACTCTCCTCAACTTTCATATGTAAATTTTCATAAAATTTGACACTTCCTGTCTTGTAGACAATTAATGGAGTGATAATGGATGTAAGATGTCATCTAAAATGCTTCATTTTACTATTGTCAATTTCTTCTTATTGATATCTGTCATGCCCCTTCCTTTTCCATTTTTACTGCTGACATCTTATTTGACGTTCTTCTTACCTCCAGTTTGAGCTATAACAATAGCCTTACTCTAACTGTTATGCATTTTCCGAGTATAAATGTGGGCAAAGAGTTAATAAAACCCTTTCACCTGATACATGAGGATCTGACCTTTAGTTACTCTAACTCTGTTGCCCTGGGAATCTGCTGAGGCTGGGATTTCAACTTTACCACTAAGGCTAAGCTGTTGCTTTTACCCCTGATGGGGTAAAAATAACCTCTTATTGGGATATTGTATTCAGGCTGTGTGGAACTATAAATGATTTATAAGGACCTGATGAAGATGACATAGTTTTGACTTCCCAGAGCGCAGTTACTCTTGTAGCCAGCCTGCCCTTTGTAGAGACCCTGGAAGCTATGTCTATGGTGCTGTCATAAAAGATACTGCTCCTGCGGGGCACGGGGCTAGAAAGCCAGTGCAGTCTGTGGACATGACTAATGTGAGTATCCCTGCACCTGAGCTTTACTGCTGCGCTGGGCTGCAGCTGGGACTCCTGCAGAACAGCAGGGCTGATGCGGCCCTGCCCCTCTAGTCTAGAGAGTTGGAATATTTAGTGAAGGCTAAGAAGAACCCCTCTCCCACCCTCTGTAAAAGGACTGTGGAATAAAGTTAATAAATCCTCCTTGTAGAACTGTTGAAAAATACAGAAAACTTTTTAGAGATAAAAGTTCCCTGAGCTATCACAATTCAAAAATAACAACAACAAAAAGCATGGTTAGATCTTTCTTTCAGTTAATATGTATGTGTGTGTGTGTGTGTGTGCACGTGTGTGTAAATGTTTGCATATATATGATGTTTCTTTCAGTTTATATATATACATATATAAATGTTATTTCATGTATAATTTCCCAAATTTCTTTTAATATTCAATACCACCTAATAAGAATTTTCGAATTTTAAATATTACAGCCAATTTCCCATTACCTCCAGGATAAAATCCAAGCTCTTAATTTGCCATTCAAAACCTCACATAATATGAGTCCATGTTATCTTTTTAACTTTCTCTTTCACTGCTCTTCCTACCTATCTATATTCTATCATCCCTTGTAGATTCAGCCCAAATTTCATCTTCTAAGAAGCTTTTCTGCACCAATCCTAGCTTAAAGCAATCTCATCATATTCTGACTGTATTGTCTGGGCCACTGGTAGTTTCGTACCTCTTAATGTTTTGGATCTCTTTTCTTGTGTATGTATTTGTATGTCTGTATCTACATCTATTATACAACTTTTTTTTTTTTTTTTTTTTTTTTCTGAGATGGGGTTCCACTCTTGTTGCCCAGGCTGGAGTGCAGTGGCACGATCTCGGCTCACGGCAACCTCCACCTCCCAGGTTCAAGCGATTCTCCTGCCTCAGCCTCCCTAGTAACTGGGATTACAGGCATGTGCCACCACGCCCGGCTAATTTTGTATTTTTAGTAGAGTTTTTTCCTCCATGTTAGTCAGGCTGTTTAGTAGAGTTTGGTTTCTCCATGTTGGTCAGGCTGGTCTCAAACTCCTGACCTCAGGTAATCTGCCCGCCTCAGCCTCCCAAAGTGCTGGGATTATAGGTGTGAGCCACCGTGCCCAGCCTATTATACATCTTACCTCCACCCCCATCCAACATGAAGAGAAAGATACAGACACTATACATCCTTCCAAAGAACCTAACATGGGGCCCTGTTCCCAGTTGTTACTGAATATGTGGATAACGCATTTTTAAAAGTTTAGGACAATAGACAGTAAACATACATAGAGTATGAATCGATTAATTTAAATAAAACAATATTTTTCAAGTTTACCTGTTCTCCACTGAGTGTCTGGAGAATTTTGATGTTTCCATCTTCCATCCTGTAGATAATGACCTGGCCTGTATGATTGTACCGAGGCTGTCCAGCAATATAGAGCACATCTCCAGAAGAAGCAGTAGCAGAGTTTACAGTGTAACCTAACAAAAGAAAGATTCCAGATATACTACCTGGACCCTTAAAGTCTTCATGTAATAAATTAAAACTCTTTCTAAATGACCAAGAGAATCATTTTTATATGGTTATATTTTGAAAATAATATTTTTTCTTCAGTGCATGTAAGAATTTGTTCTGGTGAAGGCTTTTAATGTGCTCTCTATCTACCACAATTGCTTTCTCCGGAGAATCTATTTACCCCCAGTCTGAGTTTTTCATTATTTAAAATCACAAATGATACAACAATGATGACACACACAAAAACATTGCACATCCCCACCCCATTTTGTAATAAATCGATTGTATTTCATTTGGATATATGTGTCTGCACTACAGAATTTAATACTTTTTATATAGTTGGATCAGAGAAAATGTAAACTTTTTCTGTGCTGCTACTAGCTTTTTAAATTGTAATTTTAAATAATTGAAGATGATTTCTCTTGGTTAAAGCATAAAGACATTACATTTATATTACATGAGCATTGCCCGATAAAACACTAGAATTCAGGTGGTTTTAATATTTTTGTTATTACACTTAAGATTTCAAAGACACCTTGGTGCATTTAAATTTGTCCCTCTTCTGGATTTTTGACAGTAAATTTTAAAGAATAGATCACTGGATCAAGTTTTTAATGATTCTTATAGTGTCTAGAAAATTGTTTCCAGAAAATTTGTACTACTTTCTTCTATGAACAGCCATATGAAAGACAATTTCATGAAACTGTCCCAGGCTTTGTGTATTATCACTATTATTTAAATTTGTGTATGTTTTAATAGGTGTTAAACATCGTCTAACAACAGTACCTTGCTGTGATTTTAATGTGACTTTATTCAACAGAGAGCTTGAATCGTTTTTCACATATCTGATCTTTCCTCTTTTTAATTGAGCTTCCATGCTCTTTAAAATTTTGAATTGTCTTTTTTCTACTTTTGATTTTATTTGCATGTATTTTATATTGAAGTTATTCCTGGGTCATTAATTTTGTTTCTTCAGTTTCTTCTGGAATACCTTCTTCTTCTGCGCAACCTCCTCCTCTGGTTTAGAAAAATCTGTTCTATTTCAGTAAGCATCATCTCAGTGCGGTGGGTGCGACAGTGGGGGTGGAGGTCACATGTGGGTTAATCTGACCATGAGCCCTGTAAATAGAGCCAGTGCATCTTGGGTGCTTTGCCCACCTAGATGTACACAATGATCAAGAGAATCTACATACAAACCTTTAAGATCAGCACTGTTTTTTTTATATTTTTAAGCATGTGCAACAAACTTTCAGCACTCTTTTGGGGCCATAAACCCTCTGTCCGGCTCCACTGTTTGGCTTCGGGCACATCTACCAACTCCACCATTGCAATGATGGAACGGCACACACTGCTTCTGGAAAGTCACATCTTTCAGATACTTGCTGGCTTTTCAGATATACACACCCCTGATTGCCTGGGTATTTTCATGGATGTTCTTAAAGTGAACATGAAGATTTGAATCTCTTGATTTGCATAATTTTTTGGGTTATTCTGGGTCAAGTGAATAGTAAACCATTTTAAGAGATCATCTCAGGCTGCTTACAGGAAGAGCATAAATTGTGTCTTTAGAATTAATTTTTGAGTGAAAAATCAGATTTGTTCTTTGTGTTTTGAGAACACAGCGACATCAATGAATAAAATTATCACATGCAGATTTTGATTTTATAAAAGGAATAACTCTTCTAATAACCAGATTTCTTCAGTGCAGTAGAAGTCAGATTATTTTTCAAAATGCCACAGAATAGCACTTCTCACTGAGAAAAATATCATTTTCTAACTCACTTACCAAGTATTTTACTATAAAGTAAGTTTGACTTTCTTCCAAAAGTGTTAAAAAGGAAAAAAGGTTTTTATACAATATGTTTATTCTTACAAGTGCTAAAGGAACATAGTTACGCACGCATATTATCCTTTATGAATATTCCTCACATTCTCATTCCTTCATCTTTCTTTGAGGGTTTTTTTATTATTATGCAAAATAGAATCTAAAATATTTTTTCAAACATGTAATGTGTTATATGTTTATAAAATGAATCTTTCAGGCTATGTTTATACACACATAAAATGGAAACGAAGAATGTGCGAAGGCCATTTTATTTCATGCCACTCTACTAAGAACTATGAAGAAGGGAGTAGAATGAGAGTGTTAGTACGTGTGTGTGTGTAATTTGCAGAGCTGTGAATGTAACTGGATAAAAGGCCTCTTTTAAAAATAAGTTGAAAATTTTGTTTGAGGCTAGGAGTTGTGAGATTATTTAGTTAACTCTCTTTGATGACTTATACTTCATAAATAAAAATATTAGTTGAAATAATCTCAGGGACAGTTAGCATAGTTACTAATTGAGGCTTGGGTGTCTAAAGACAAGAAAGAAGAAAAGAAAAAGAGAGCCAGAGCCAAGTAAAGCCTAAATTTAGTAGAAGGAAAATAATTATAAATATTTAAGCTTAATAGTGTTTCCTGAAAAAGAAAAGAATAAGATGGACGAAAAGGGCTGGGCGCGGTGGCTCGCGCCTGTAATCGCAGAACTTTTGGAGGCTGAGGCTGGTGGATCACCTGAGGTCAGGAGTTTGAGACCAGTCTGGCCAACATGATGAAACCCGGTCTCTACCCAAAATACAAAAACTTAGCCAGGGGATGGTGGCAGGTGCCTGTAATCCCAGTTACTCGGGAGGCTGAGGCAGGAGAATCACTTGAATGCAGGAGGTGGAGGTTGCAATGAGCAGAGATCGTGCCACTGCACTCCAGCCTGGGCAATAAGAGAGAAACTCTGACTCAAATTAAGAGAAAAAAAAGAGGAAGAAAAGGCCAAAATGGGTGGCATAGCCCTTTGCATGAATTTATGAAGAATGAATTCTGTCAGCTCTCATAATTCAGTTCTGGGGTAAAGGGCCAGGATCTAGTGAGGTAATGGGAAACAGGTATGATCTGTCTTGATGCCAAGACATTGCCTCAGATCTTTCCTTCTCCTTTGGAAGCTGTTGGCAGGAATAGAATTCAGCAAACTGTGGGTGGAGGAAGCGGGGGAACATAATCCCAGCTGTATTCTCACCACTAAATCCACTTGCAATGCGTATTGGCATAAGGCAGTTTGGGTAATAGAAAGATAGGGGTACGATTATGTCCTGAGACAGATGTTTGACAGCTAACTGATCATTATGGATAAGCACGGGATTTTTCTAATAGAGCCTCTGCCTCTCTGCTTCCTTCATAAGATTTTTCATAGTCTTACAACTTGCAATCCATAAAGATTTACGAAAAAATACATTCAGTGTCTTCTCAATTTGTGACCCCCACAAAGAAACATTTTGAAAACTTCATTTCAGATTTAGAATATTATTTTGGGTGAAAAAAAAAAACAAGGTATTTGTCCTGCCTTTTGGATGCTTTTCTATTTTGAAAGAAATCCTACATGTATCAGACTTTATGTTGGCAAAATGTCACATACCCTCACTTGTGAATAAGCTAATGAAATAATTTCTGAAACAGAAAAGGAAATCTCAGCACACTGTAGAAAACATACCCAAAAATTTCCTTTTTGGACAGAGAGAAGTCATATATTATAAATACTGTGGTCAGAAATGATTCTTTTAATATTTTCTCACTTACAGTGCCATCTTTAAGTTGAATTATCCAAGTCTGCTTTAAGCAACGTTTAACCAAAGCTTTTTGGGAATGACAAACTTAGGATTCTTAAAAGTTTACTTATTTTAAAGGAATTTAATCACATACAATTAAGAATACCAAAAACTACAGTGCTATCAATTAAAATATGTGGGCTTCCTAAGAGTGGCAACAATATCATACACATCTTTGTGGGCTTCACACAGTGTCTTTGATTTTGTAAATACTCAATACTTACTAGTAATAGTACTAATGTCAGCTACTATTATTATTTTGTATTATGTATGAGTTTTCTATTGCTGCTGTAACAAATTACTAAAAACTTGGTGGCTTAAAGCATCATAACTTATTATCTTACAATTCTGTACATCAGAAGTCTGGCATAGAGCTTCCTGGACTAAACATCAGGATATTGGCAGGTCAGTGTTCCTTTCGGGAGCCTATCAAGGAGAATCCATTTTCTTGCCCTTTGTAGCACTGGAGTCATCCACAGTTTTTGGCTTGTGGCCCCCCTCCATCTTTAAAGCCAACAACATTGCATCTCTCTGACCATTTTCCCATAGTTCTGTCTCCCTCTGGCCACATCCAAGAGAGGTTCTCTGATTTTTAGAATGCTTGATTATATCAGGTCCAGCCAGATATCTGAGGATAATCTTCCCATCTTTTCCTTAATTTCATCATATCTGAAAAGTCCCTTTTGCCATGCAAAGTAACCTATTCATGGGCCCAGGGATTAGCACATGGACATCTTTGGGGATCATTATTCTGCCTACCACAATACTAATAAGAGGAATGTTTACTATATAACATTACATAATAAAAAATACAAAATAACATTTACATAATAAAATAATAGACAACACCCATTGATTGTTAACTGTGTGTCAGGCACAGTACTAAATACGGTCATTACTTAATCTAACAATCCAAATGATATATATGGTGTAATTATTTCCAGTTTAGAAATAGTAAGATTGAGGCTTTCAGCGGGAAAGTAATTTCCCTAAAGCCATAGCCAGAGGCAGAATCAGAAAACAAACTCAAGTCTCTATGACCTCATGGCTATCGCTAATTGTACATCTTGTACCATAACTGCTTCAAGTCTTTAGTATCAGCAGCTTTATAATTTTTATTTTTATGAGTGTACAATATTTGTTAAGTGGATTTACTATTTACTTAACTATCTGCATATTTTGGGGCATTTAGGATAATGGCATTTCCTTCAATACCATAAATAATAATACAGTGGAAATAACTGTTCACTTGGCATTCTTAAATATTGGATTTTTTTCCTTAGGTTAGGTCCACAGAAGTGAAATTTCTGTATAAATGTGGTATGAACATTTTTATAGCTCTGTAAACACACTGTCAAATGCCTTTCATAAGGAGTTTTACTAATTTATATGTCATCCATTATATAGGAAGATAAATGTTCTATATTTATTCTACATAGAATACAAAGAAGCCTCAGGTTAAGCTGGTTCTTGATTCCAAGGTATTTCACGTAAACAGTCTCATAGAACCTTAGGATGTAGCGAACTTTTAGAAGATATCTAATCTAATCCCCAGCCCTCTTTTTTTAGATATTCTGTGTCATAGCACATATCATGCTGATAGCGATTGCTTGTTCCATTATTGTCTCTCACCCAAAAAAGTAAGATTTATGAATGTAGGAATGGACCTGCCTCATCTATCTTCTTATTCTCTATAAACTCAGTGTTTGGCACATTGCTGGTACTCAGTATTTGTGCGGTGCTTTCTTAATCAACCCAGAATCAGTTATTTCAATATCGTGATATGAACACTGACATAAGAATCAGGAAGTCTCAATTGTGGTTTCACACCTATCATAGGCAGCTGGGACACAATTGTTCTATCTCTCAGTTTCTCAATTGGAAATTAAGACTACATGCTCCATAGGATCTCTTTTAATGCTGAAATTTGAAATGAATTTTAAGTCTAACCCCTATATTTTATATCACAATCCTCCAAATACTTAAAAGACATGCAATGCACACTTTGTTTTCTAACCTTCAATTTCTTTAAGTTTTGGAGAGAGTGAGACTTGTAGCAAGGAATTGCTTCTGGAGCTAACTTCTCTATGTAATCTTTTACTGGCACATCCTAGTTTGTCATTTTCTCCCTCTAGCATGTGATACTTAGAACAACAAGATACTCTAGCTGTCGGCTGACCAGAGTGGAATGTAATAGGATTTCTATGAGAAACAGAGTAGACTTTCATTCATGCAGTTCTACATGTCTTAAGAGATTTTAGCAGTCACAGTGTAGCTGCTGTTGACTGTTACATTTTTAGTCATCTAAAACTATAGTCCTTTTATTCTTCTTAAGTCCTGCTGCCCCTACAGCTTTAATAGGTGTCCTTAAATAAGGAGATGTATAAACACCGCAGTAAAGACCTGCCACCTTCCTGGTAAAATAGAAAGCAACTGGGACAGAGAGAAAAAGACTTGCCTCTGGGACAGAAACATCCCAGAGAGGAATGCTAACATGTGAAACTGAATGCTTCCAGGCCAAGGTATCCTTTTTCTTTATCACTACATCCCCAGCACTAAGATCAATGCCTGGGGCAAAAGAGGAGCCTCCAAATATTTGCTGAGTGAGTACGAGCTGGGAATCCATATCCTGATGGTCCTTTCTATTCTAGATCCTCCCAATCGTTCACAGAGATCTTTGTTCAGTGATGGGAGAGTTCCCTGGCATCCCCTAGGCATTGCTCAGCTTGGTATAGATCCCAAATAAAGTGGTACCAGACATATACCTCCTCATTTCTGGCAAGACACTGGGAAACAGGATCATGTTACATCACTGGGTTTAAGTTCAATATTTGTCTGATTGTGAATGGAGCTATTAAAGAAGAAGTTACATGAAAAAATACATTTTTCTTTTCCAAAATTAGGACCCATAGAGAGAAATTAATGATAGACATTTAAGACAATACGCGAGTTTGGTTTTCAGGATATAGGAGAAGTTGAGGTTTCCTTTTCTACTCTCCTTTCTTGTCCACAGGTTCAAAGCTCTTCTGAAGTTAAAATTGATACCAGATACAGAGAAACTGAACATATCAGAAAGGGCACATATCATCCAAAACCATTCCCTGCATTAGATAGCCCTGCTAACAAACAATGTCTTCCATGTGTGTCATTTTGACTAACTAAAGCTGCTCAGAGGCCTGAAACTTTGCATGGGTTCTGAAAAATACCCGACTCACTGAAATAATCTTGCTATATGGTTGCAAGCCTATAGAAACATAAGCAAATAATGCTGAAGGTAAAAAATTGAAAAGTAAGACAACTCTTTTATAATTATATCCAAGCCTTACCTAAATAAGAAGCAAGCGGTTCATTCTTTTTGGTAGACTCAACGTTAAAGGTTGTGTTTCGAGGGATGATGATTTGACTAGCCTTCTGCATGACGACTGTTCCATTCCAATCATAGGCTCCTACTGCTCCAAGCATGACCCAGTCCTTACATGCAAACGGATAAGATAATTATATTTAATAAAAATAATAAGGGGAAACACTTAAACACCATTAACAATGTGTATAGGTATACCATTCAAAGTGCTTCACATTTATTAGCTCATATAATCCTCATGATAACTCTATGGGCTAGATGCTATTGTTACCATACCTGTTTTACAGAAAAGGAAATCGAGGCACAAATAACTTGCCCAAGTTATACAGTAAAATTGCACATAAAAATGTCCATATTCTGGACGCGGGACAGCCCTGTCCACTGAAGAGGTAAGGGAGCCAGACCTACATCGCATTGGGGGGGATCTGAATGGGCCTTAGTTATAAATTTCTTTTTAAAAATAAACTTCTTCTTATAATTAGAAACTGTACCAAGGATGGTAAGATTGTTGCTCAAAGTCACAAAATCAGGTAGTGACTGTCCTCTAAGTTTGATCTCTCTACCCACTTGCCCATTGGGGTTTTCTATTCTGTTTTTTCACGTATCAGGATCTGGACAAAAACAAACAAACAAATAAAAAAGCTTTCTTTGAAAAAAAAAAATGTCCATATTCTTTTGCAAGGACCATTATGCCTTTTCTTTCATTACCTGCAAATGATATATTTTTAAATCTCGCCTTTCTACTTTATTCTGGGTGCCAAGAATTGTAGGTCTTGAACACGGAATTGTAGTAAGACCGTTGAATTCCTTGACACTGTGGAAAAATTTCCACATCTGTAGCAAATATGTTAAATTATTTCATTTAGACAGATACATAATTACAAGGCACAGCTCATACTGTCTGATTCACAACTATTAATACAACACAATGAGCTGTGTGAGAGAACATGTTTTTCTAATAAGAAGCTTGTGAAACGACATTTTCCTGTTTGAATTAGCAAACATCATCATAGCCTGCATAATTGTTTAAGCTATGAACTGCACGTTGCACTTACAGTCCTGATGGCTAGACGTTGGTTTTGGGAAAGGAAGTCTTGCAAACATATATTTCATTTTCCACAAACTGGTCAACATACCTGTGAATAATGAGCACTGAAGCCAGTCTGAGACATTTCCATTTCAAATGAAGCTGCTGACTGGTCAGCTGTAGCTATAACATAGGAAAATATCACTGTAAATAAGTAACAATGCCTTTTCATGCACTACTGACTTGCAGAATACAGATACCTGGTAGGACTTGTGGTCTTACCAACCAGAACTTCAAACATTTTAGGGTATTTTCAGCCATACATTTCTCAACTCAAAATTTCTAGGTAGGCCTGGGTAGAAGACAGAGAAAGATAGTCAAAGGACTCATGTCTCAAATTCTTGCTCATTAGCGGCCCTGTCCTTGATGGAGGGGTTGAGAAATCTCCATTCTTATACTGTAGCATGTTGTGGATCCTATGGTGCTTTGGGTCCACATGGTTTAAGTTGGATGTGCTACAGGAGGAAATTCCTATCCAAATCCATGCCTTGGGAACACTGCCAAGAAATTCCCTTAATATGTTACGGGACTGAAAAAAATTTCATTCACATGTTTGAGGAGGTTTCTCAGCTCCATCAGTTCCACCCATATTCAGGCCATAGATCCTGTCAGAGTTTCATTGAGAGATAAAGGGTTTAGGTATTTTAGTATGCATTTATTTGCTCTAATCACTGCTGGTAAGTGTCACTCACAGATCAGGAGGGGTCTTTGGATAGGGCTGCGCACATGCCTTTCAATCATATATATTTAAAAGATCCTGTAGCCATTTTGAAGCTCTTTACTGAAATGCAGAGACAATTCAGAGCATTTTATGGCAGTCTGCTACTCTCAAATTATTCTCAAAATATTCACAAACCCAAAGCCACAATTTCCTGAGGGAGTTGATGGAATGTTGATTTATTTGCTTGCACTAGGAGTTACTGATTTATTTGGTCTTGCAGATAAGTTAAAAATAGCACTTAAGAAAGTCAGTCTGCCCTTTCGTTGAGGCAAGAGAATAATCAAATTTGTGAAGGTAACTGTATTTGTTAGTTATTTACATGGATAAAATTGTGAACAAATACATCAGTAATTACCTTTGTAGGACTAGATTAAATAGGGCAATCAATAATTCCAATATATCATTTTAATCTCTTGTACGAATTGTCCTGTAATTTAAATGACTGAGATGCACTTTAACTTTAATTTAAACATGTATTTTTAGTCCACAATGCTTTCAGGGGTTCTCTCACTTATCTGCAAGATCAGTAAGAATGCAGCAACAGAAGCCTGCATTATTTCCAGCACCTGCCCTGCTGCTATTCTGTCTTCAGCTGAGAACAGACAGAAGGAAGCTATGTGAAGTTCTTCCTGCTGCAGTGGCATCATGATAAGAGGTCACTATATTCTCCTGGGCTTCTTGTTGCAAACTCCTCCCTGGACTGTTCATGGGTGTTTGGGCCAGCCCCTCTAACCACTGTGCAGCCTCTGGTTAGAAATGTTGGCATTTTCTCCCAATGCTCAATGGGAAATGGAGACAGTAGACCATTTTCTGATGTACTAGGCAAGTCCTTGGCATACTTGCCTCAATAGATGGCACTGTCCTTGACAAGCAGAAATTTCTTAATCACAGCTATTTGTCATCTTAAGATACATGTTGACAGGAAATGGAGATTTCCCAAGCAACAAGGAAATAAAGTAAAAATCTCATGAAAAAAAAAAAAGAAACAATCTAGTCAAAACATTGCTTTTGGTGTAGTGTAGCAACAAAGATGATACAGAAGACATTTTTAATCTGTAAAGTTCCTTATAAAATGATGTCATATTTAAATATAGAGACTTCTTGGAGTGTTTGGGCTCTTCAACATGTCACCTTTAACCCGTGGTGTAGTCAGATTAGAAACAATCTGAAATGTCATTTCAGATCATTGATCTCCCCCTCCCCCAGCTGATGTGGGCTTCATTTTTGCCAGTCTTAGATTACTTGCTTATTTAAGAGGAGATTTAGAAATGACACTGTATTCTTTTGAACTATAAAATGTAACTATGTAACTTTTTTAAAAAATTATTTTTACAGATTGTTTCTATCATATCTTAGCCCATGTTATTAAAAATAAAAGTACACAATGAGTTGGAAGACCTTATGTATTTTCCTTAAGGCCAGCCAAGTTCATAATCTGGTTTATTGGTAAATGACACCGGGATAGCTGTTGAGAGACCAAAGCCACTTAAAAATGACTTGTACACAGAGCACAAGACAGCTGAGTTCTTCAGAAGCAGCTGTAACTCCAGACTCATAAACAATTAGAGTGTTCTGTTTCTAAAGGCACAGGGGAAAGAGGCCAGGGGAAAAGGGAGGCAGAGAAATTCAGTCTGGCTGGGCAGTAGATTCCTATCACCTCTAAATCAAATGTTCTAAGTACGGATTGTGACCCAGTCATGAAATCAACAGACTCAGTATAGCCAGCATTTCTTTTCATTGAAAGAGATTAGGGTAGAATGGAAGAGATGAGAAGCCATCACAGTGTATCACATATAATAAGAATTATCTTGTGAAACTTTGCCTTATTTTTATATGTATATATTTATGTGCACTGGGTCAAAAAGCAACATGCAGTTATTATTGTGAGTCACACTCAAAAAAGGTTTGAAAGCCATAATTCTAAATAATCTTCTTTCCCTTCTATACATTTTCATAGTCTCATTTTTCTGCATTTTCCCAGTCCCTTGATGCTCAATCAAAATGGTCCACTTTCTTCAGTTATGTCTCATTCCCATTTTGTCTTTCTGTTTCCTATTATCAATCATATCAGGGAGACCAAGAAGGTGCTCTTAAATTTCTGCTTTTAAGATGCAGAAATAACAGTCTTTTAGTGTGTTCTCACAAGGACACGATCAACTGGATTTGGATGTAGCCTAAGGGGAAAAGAATTCTCTGGTGGTTTCTCTCCCTAGCTGGAGAAAAGGCGCATGTTCCCTGAGACTAGAGATCATCAAAGAATGTGAAGAAAGAAGCTTTGCCAGTTTGCCTGGCATAACAATTCTGAAGATTTTTTTAGGAAAGATCTAGTTCCAAAGTAATTAGCTACTTGACATCCTCTACCTAAGGCAGAATGGGGAATGCCATAACTTGTTATCCTTAACAGCCAGTCATCATTGAAAAATCAAGGGAAAATCTGCAAAGAAGTAACATGATTTAGACAAATACAGTGAACCAATGTTTCTTTGCCATGGATTTTAAGGCACAGTTCCATGAAGACCTTTAAACTGGGCAAGGAGCAAAATACAGAGAAAATAAATGAACAAAGAAGTTATTGCATAAGAGCACTCTTGTATGTAGCAGCTCAATATGAAACGAAGAAACAATTAAAAAAAAAAAAACAAAACCTGAGATAGTACCCTCATTTTCTAAATCTATGTTACAGAAAAGGAATAAAGCACATGGAAACATTTTTGTCCTGGCACATATACATTGACCATTGTCTTCATCGGCTGTCCCATCAGCACTGTCCTACCGTGCCCTTACAAAGAGAGCCTCTAGCAGACACAGCGTTCTGAGAAACAGCTGTCTCAATGACAGATTTATATAAAAGAGCATTGTTCCATGCTAGCTATTGTACACAGTAAAAAAATGTATTACTGATGTGTTAGGAATAAATACAAAAATCCCGTTACATTGATTTTGAATTGCAGAGAGAACATGCAGCAATAAGATAAATAGACATACCTTCCAGGGCAAATATTCTTTCTCCCAGAGTTTTAACAATGGTGACTAGAGCCAATTCATCAGAGACATTGAAGAAATGCTTTTCAGTGGGTTCGCTTGCAATTGATTTTATTTCCTCCACAAATTTTTCAGTGCTTAAATTTCCTCGGTTATAGCTGCCAAGAATCTAAGACACAACAGGAACAGCAAGAATATATTTTAAATTATATGTGTTAAATAAAGGATCTCAAGCATTTTGTCAGTAAACAACAGGGTAGAGTACCTTAGCATAATGGAATTTTTATGTACTTTCATATTTATGGAAGATTGATTTTCAAAATTTGTAGACTCCCTAATATTAACTGTTATATAAACACCACAATTGGTGTAGAAAAATATAAAGGGCAATTGTGTATGTGTGTGAAAATTTCTCCTCTTGTACTCTGTGTCTCTGTTACTAACAGCTGTATTTTTAAAATCTGACAGTTCAAAAGTAATGTTATATTCATAGTTTCTGAATGTCTTTGACATTATTCCAGCTAGTGATGTCATTATCTGCTGGCAAAGGCCATCAGCAAGTGAGTTGCCTGCCCTTGAATGAGCAATTCTTCCTGAAACTCTTACCAAGGCACAGCCCAGCACATATATATTTTAAACACATACTGGACTAAGTGGTGATCTAAATTGGCAATCTAGACAATAAACAATTGAGATATTCTTGTTTGAAACCAAATGCTGGAGACAGGGACATTCTTTTTTATAGAGAGGAGAGAGAAGCAGGAGTTATATATGATAGTTAACTATAATTATTTAGCTGTCCAAGCAGGTTTTCTCAAACATTTAGTTTTTTTTAAGGTAATGCTTATTGCAATAAATTATATACAGTAAAATTCACCCTTTTTAGATGTACAATTCTATGAGTGTGACAAACCAATATAGTTGTGTTACTGCCATATCATGTAGAATATTTCCATCACCCCAAAAAGCTCCCTCCTGCCCCTACAGTCAATCCCTTCCTCCCCTCGTCCACCTTTGGCAACCACCGATCAATTTTCTGTCCTTACAGCTTTGATTTTTCCAGAATGTCAGATTTAAGGAATCATATAGTATGTAGGCATTTGTGTCTGGCTTCTGTGACTTTGCACAATGCTTTTCAGAGTCATCTGTGTTGCTTCATGTTGCAGTAGCTGGGTCCTTTCTGTTGCAGAGTAGCATTCCATTGTATGGATGCACTATAATTTATTTAATGAGAACATCTGAGTTGTTTGCAGCTTCAAGATATTATGAATAAAGCTGTTGTAAATATTCACACATAGGTCTTTGTAATAGATGTATATTTCATTTTCTCTTGAGTAAAGAACTAGGAGTGAAAGTATTGGGTCACGTAATAAGTGAATGATTAACTTTATAAGAAATTGCCACTGCTTTCCACAGTAATTGTCCCATTTTGCCATTTTACTATTCCCATCAGAAATGTATAAGAGATCCAGCTGCTTTGCATGCTTGTCAATACTTGTTATTGTCAGCTTTTTGTTGTTGTTGTTGTTCACTTGTTAGCTTTAGCAATTGTGTTGATGTGTAGTGGTGTCTTATTTAATTTGCATTTCTCTAATGACTAATGATGTTGAGACTCTTTCATACACTTATTTGCTATAGTATTTCTTCTTTGGTGTAGTTAGTGTCTGTTCAAATCTTTTTTCCCATTAAAAGACAATGAGATGTGAATTTTCCCTTAATTGTGTTGTAAGAGTTCTGTATATAGTCTGGATGCAAGTCCTTTCTGTGTTTTGCAGATGTTTTCTTCCTGCCTATGGGTTGTCTTTTCATATTCTCAACAGTGTCATCTGAAGAGTAGAAGTTTTACATTTTGATGAAGTCCAACTAATTAGCTTTGTTAAGGTTTGTACTTTTTCTGCCTAAAAAAGTTAGTTTTTAATGTAAAAATTTCATATTATGTTAAAACTTAGTTTTTAATATAAAAATGTTCAAGATAATGAAAACATTTTTAAAACAATATGTAAAATTTAACATGCAAAAAAGTTTAAAAATCCCCAATATGTAGATATGACCTAATTCTATTTTTTAAATCACATAACTACATGGGCATTAAAAAATGTGAAAAATGTGTATCATAATTTCTTATTTTTTATTTCTGTATATTAGGACACTAAGTGTTTCCTTATATTTGCGTCAATATATTTTTTAAAACCTTACAATAGAAAATCACTTTTGTAATAAATAAAAAATTAGTTTTTATCCTAACATTTGTAGTTGCAAGCGTTACCTGCAGATTATCACTTTGGTTTTTATTTTTTTATATAAAATTTTAAAATTCTATAAATTTTTAACACTAAAAATTTATATTATTATATTACTGTTATTTACAACAATAACTCAAACTGGACACGAGCAAAATATCTGTAAACAGTAGAGTACAAATTGTGGTCTATAAAATAGATAACAATAACAAAAAATGAACCCCCCGTACACAAAATATCACAAACAATAATTATGTTGAGTGAAAAGCTAAACACACAGTACATACTATACACTTTTATTTATTTGAAATTCAAGAATTGGCAATCTAAGCGAGCTATAAGTGGTAAGTCACATCAGTGGTTACTACAGGGGGTGTGTATTTAAAATGAAAACAAACAAACAAACAAAAAAACATTGCTGGGTATATATCCCAAAGAAAGGAAATCAGTATATTGAAGAAATATCTGCACTCCCATGTTTATTGCAGCACTGTTTACAATAGATAAGATATAAAATTAATTGTAAGTATGGATCAACAGATGAATGGATTTAAAAAAACATGATATATCTTCCGAACAGAATATAATGTATGCACTAAAAAGAATGAAACTTTGTCATTTGCAGCAATATGGATGGAACTGAAGAGCATTATATTAAGTAAAATAAGTCAAGCACTGAAAGACAAATATCATTACATTCTCACTCAAATGTGGGAGCTGAAAAATGTGGATCTCATGGAGGTAGTGAAGAGAGTGGTGGTTACTAAAGGCTGGAAAGAGTAGTGGGGAGGAGCAGGGATGAAGAGGGGTTAGTTAGTGTGTATAAAACTACAATTAGATGGAAGGAATAAGAGCTAGTGTTCAGAAGCACTGTAGGGCAACGACAGTAAACAAGATTGTATTTTTCAAAATAGCTAGAGGAGAAGATTTGGAATATTCCCAACACAAAGAAATGATAAGTGTCTAAGGTGATGGATATTCCAACTGCCCAGATTTGATCATTACCCACTGTATGCCTGTATCAAAATATCACAGGTACCAGGTAAATATGTACCATGTATCCATAAAAATTAAAAACAAATTTTAAAAAAGAAAGCACAGGAAACTTTCTGGGAGTGATGAAATTGCCCTATATCTTGATTAAGGTCTTATGTGGTTGCACACAATTGTCAAAACTCACCAAATTGTTCACTTCGTGCACACTTTTCACACTGAAACCTTGCATTTCACTGTATTGTAAATATCACCTCAATTTTTAAAAACAGAATGAACTATATGGATATGCAACAATATGGATGAATCTTAATATAGTATTAAGTTTCAAAAGTTCCAAAATATTATATACAGCATTACACCCCTTTTATAATGTTAAAAGCAATGAAATATTCTTAAATGGTTTTTTTTTTTGGATATGTATGGGTGCCTAAACATTATTTTGAAAAGTAGAGCAAGGGTTGAAGAATATAGAAAGTGGACTGATGGTTACCCAAGTGGAGGAAGGCAGGTGGTAAATGCGCTCACATGTAGTTGTCAAAAAAGAGAGCTAGCTCTTGATTTGGGTGGTAGGTTCATGGATGCTTATAATATTATTAAAATAAATACACAGATATAGTTCTAAACAGAGAAACAAATAAAGTGAGTCACACTTCAACAAATGATTACAATGTGGCCTGAACAAAGCAAGGATCAGGATTAATTCAAGGCTATGCTCCTGGAATCCGAAAAATGAAGGAAAGACATTGAGCCCTTTGGTATTGTTTGATTTTTTTTTTATTTTTTATTTTTTATTTTTTTATTTTTAGAATATCCAAATCCTCTAAGAAGCAGGAGAGTCTTGGCCTCCAGTGACCATTAAGGTACAGGGATTTTCTGACTTCACATTAATTTTTCCAATAATAGCCTTGTCTGGCATCATTAAAAATGAAGAGCTCCATGGTGCTGCCTTCAAAGTCCTGTTACAAAACAGACCTCAAACACCCTTCCGACCACGGTTCTGCACTGTGGCCTGGAAAGATAGTGGGCACAAGGGCAATGGGCTTGAGGGCTGCCCCCACCCCTTTCCTTCAGGTCCGAGGCTCCCTCTACCTACCCGAGTAGCTCACCCCCACTGTACATCTACATGTAGTTTTTTAAAGTTAGATTTATAATGATAAATTTAAAAACTGATATTTTGATTAAGAAGGATACAGATTTTTCACTTATAGAAAGTTAGAAAAGAACTAAAATTACTGTTTAAAGTGTTGTTGTTTATGATCTACAAAATATTTGTTTATTTGTATCATTAAAGGGATAGTGGGCTGGGTGCGGTGGCTCCCGCCTGTAATCCCAGCACTTTGGGAGGTCAAGGTGGGTGGATCCCCTGAGGTCAGGAGTTCAAGACCAGCCTGACCAATATGGTGAAACTCCATCTATACTACAAATATAAAAATTAGCCAAATGTGGTGGTGCGCACCTGTAGTCCCAGCTACTTGGGAGGCTGAGGCAGGAGAGTTGCTTGACCCCGAGAGGTGGAGGTTGCAGTGAGCTGAGATCGTATCACTTCACTCCATCCTGGGAGACAGAGCGAGACTCCGTTTAAAAAAAAAAAAATGGATAGTGGTTTAGAGCAAAGACTGAAATACTATAATGTACACTCAATGTTAATGTGAGAAAGTGAGTCTTGCAGGCAGTGCAGTGGCTTTTGAATGTTCCTTACTAGAGAGAAGGCAGTGGTGGATTTATTCTCAATTCTTTTCTTTTGCTTCAGTAAGGCTCTCATCCTTTTCCCTGGGGAGTATCAGTGACTATCCCAGAGGAAATACCACATGTCTCATCAGAGGACTTTAAGCCAACTCTGCTCCTATCGTCTGGGACCCCCCAAGTCACTGGGTGCCCTTGCCTCTTTCTCAGCTCCCTCACCTGCTGTTCCATGAAGTTACGGGAATAATGAGGTTACAGGAGTAATGCACTAATGTCTGGGAAGAACTTCAAGCTGCTTTGAAGAAGCACACTGTTAAAGAAAACTAGAGCTGACTCTGAAGTAATTGGCATACCATTTGGGCAACTTTTTTATTTTAGAACTTGTTCCCCAATAGAATGTCTACATTTTAGGTAGAAAGGTCTACACCAGGAGCTTACAAATTGCATCAGAAAACAAAAATTCATTTCCTGTCTACTTCTCCGAAAAGCAAGTGTCAAACATCAGAAGTTATTAATATTTAAACAGAGATAACTGGCACTTCCCCACACTTTAGCTAAGTGATGGGGGAAGATAATTAATGAAAAAGATAGTTGAAAATTGCTCAGAATGGAAAGGGAAGCCCAGTGGCCTCTGCTCTTGTTATATCGAACAAATCCTCTCTCTTATTTAAAAAGGCAAAGGCATTTTTCCCACCTTCCCACCTTCTTCCCTTCCTTTCCTTCTCGTTTTCTCTTCTTTTTTTCAGTCCTCTTTTTCTCACCCTTCCTTCCTTCTTATGTTTTTGCTTCCTTCTTCCTCTTTTCATCTTTCCTTATTTTCTTCCTTCCTCAGTTTCAATGATTGTTTGTTGAGTGTCTGTTTGGCCTGGCATTGTGCTGGGTACTAAGGACCCAGAGGGAGCAAGATCCAAGTCTGTCCTCACAGGGCTTACCTTCAAATGGAGACCTTTCTCTTTTCCAACCTGGTTTGTGTGACTTTCATAAAATGACCCCAATATGCACACAGCTCTTCTCTACACCCAAGAGTTTGAAAACATCTCTAGCAACACACTTACAGCTATGGAAAACCGTTGAATGTTTTCATCTTCACAGTCTTGAATGACCTTCTTCAGTCGATGGTTGTCATGGGACTCTCCATCCGTCACAATAACCATGACTTTTTTAACTCCTCTTCGGGCACCCCGGGCTTCCGTGAATGCCTCCTTTCTGAAGTAATCACAAACAACAGAGAGGTTGACCAGACACCACTTTACAGTAGACAAAGTAAAAAACTAAACAAAAACACTGACTACTCTAGGTAACCTGGTGCTTCCCTCCAAAATCAGCATCAATCCCCATCATTCAAGCTGGGAGGCTTGATGAGCCTTGTTTGTAAGAGTTTTCAATTTATTTCAGATGATGGAGAGGTCTCCATTTTGTTAATCACCACACATCCTATATATAAAAAGGTGCCAGTATTTTGTTCTTTGGAAATTTCAAAGGGAGGGTGTGACTGAGGCATACATCAGGGTCAGAGAAGGCCAGATCTGTAAACACTCCCCTAGCTGCTCCTTTCTCTGTAAACACCCCTTCTCTCATTTGACAGGTCTCTTTTCTTCTGCTTCTAGCAGAAACTTTCGCTTGAGACTTCGCTTCCCCCACAGCTACTCTGACATTTGTAGAATGGCTCAGAAATCCTCTAATCTGGGGAGGAGAGATGAGAGAGAACAGAGTATTAGTGGGGCTGTGAGGGCCTGAGAGTGTTCTGGGTATAGGGACATCTGCAGTCTTTCACATGGGAGTAAAAGACTGCAGATGCTGATGGTCTGGGTCCATGGAGTAGTCAGTTGTGTTTTAGGGGTCAAAAAGTGGTTGGCAGAGTTACAAAACATTTGGCCTGAACTATGTGTTAGGACACAGGCTGCTGAGAGCAGAGTGGGAGAAGATGGCATGGAGAGGAGGGGAAAATGCTATAACCCAACTGCAAAAACACCCGAATTTCAGGGAGGCCGAGGTGGGCAGATTACGAGGTCAGGAGATGGAGACTATCCCAGCTAACACGGTGAAACCCCGTCTACTAAAAATACAAAAAATTAGGCAGGCATGGTGGCGGGTGCCTGTAGTCCCAGCTACTCCGGAGGCTGAGGCAGGAGAATGGCGTGAACCTAGGAGGTGGATCTTGCAGTGAGCTGAGATCGCACCACTGCAATCCAGCCTGGATGACAGTGCGAGACTCCGTCTCAAAAAAAAAAAAAAAAAAAAAAAAACCGAAATAAAACGAATTTCAATTTAATTAAACAGCGTGTATGGAAAGAAACAGAAGACAGGGAAATGGAAAATTTTTGTCTTTTATGTATTCTATATAAATATATACACACACTTCTCCCCTTCCCCTTTATTTCCTTTTACTCAAACCTTTTCTCGCTGGAGTCTTGGGAGAGATGAGTATATTTTATTTAGGACTAAAGTAATGAAAGGATTTCATATATTTCTAGGATTTTGGTACAAAGTACATCGATCATTGTACTGAACGGTCCATTTAGATATTTGGTTGTACAGACAAACTGCTGTCATTAGGGATAGATTTGCTAAGGAAAGGCCTGTCTTAAGCTAACATTCCAAAGAGTTTGCACAACAGATACACAGTAAATATACCATAATTGATATCTTTAAGCAGGAAGAGAGGATTCTGGTGAAGTGGGCAAAAGGATTCTATATGATTACTTTTCCCTTCAAAGGACTTAAAGCAAATATGACAAGATGTTGACAACTGTCAGTTCTGAGTGTCGGATATACAGGATATACAGTTGTACTAACTTTTTACTTTCTTTGAGTAACTATATCTCTCTGCCCTCTATACTTGACAAAGACCCTCTCCTTGACAAAAACTGAGTCTGGCTCCTTTATGTCTTCTTCTAGACTGGGCTCTGACCTTGGGCTGTGTTCTTTACCCACTTAGTCCAGTTTTAGCAAGAATCTGGCTTCACCAATTTAGTGGAAATCCCTCATCCTTGTTATCTGATCACATTCCTCATTCCCCACCCTCTAAATCTTATTACCCTGTTCTGCGATATTATCTTTTAAAAGAATTGAATTTATAGGCAATTAGGCTGAGATAGCTCCTGTGACTTATGTTCCTATGTAAGCAAACCAAAATCCAATTCAATGTAAACAGTAAAACAAAACTTAAACATTACCAATTAGAAACTGCCAACTAACTTCTAACTAGAGACTTTACCAATCAGAACCTGGCAAGTAACCTCTAACTAGGGACTTTCCACCAGATCATACCCAAATAAGTTAAATGCCTAGCTGTAGCCAATCAAATCATTTCTTTAATTTGATTTTGCATTCAGCCCATAAAAGCCTATTGCGCACACTACTAACATGGATCTTTCCAAGTCTCTTATGGTTCTGAGTGCTGCCTGATTCATGAATCATTCTTTGCTCAAATAAACTCTGTCAAATTTAATTTGTCTAAAATTTTCCTTTAACATATAATAAATATGTATTTGGTCTCTGCCTCTGGTTTCTGGTGCAGAACCCCTAAAACTCTTATAATTTCCTGAGCACTACTGGTGCGAGGAGCATTTTTTGTTCTAATATATGGCCTTTAACCTGGGTTTCTGACGTAGATATTCTAATCTGTTGAATTTTCTGGGTGATAGGAGTATCTTTTGTTCTAATGAAGTAACTCTTGGTGGGCTCCTAAATGGGAGTTGGTCACCAGAAGGACCAGGCCATGATCAGAAGCTTGAAATGTTCAGCCCCAGCTCTCATTCTCCAGGAAGAAGTGAGGGGCTAGAAACTCAGTTAATAATCAATCATGCCTGTGATCAAGCCTCTGTAAAAATTTCTGAACTACGGGTTTCAGAAGTTTTCCAGGTTGCTGAACATGTGGAAGGGGGTACACCATGAGAGGGAATGGCAGCTCTGACCCCTTTCCCTTATAGCTTGCACTATGTATCTCTTGCTGTTCCTGAGTTATATCCTTTTATAATAAACTAATAATAGTAAGTAAGATGCTTTACTGAGTTCTGTGATCCACTTTAGCATATAATCAAACCCAAGTAGGGAGTCTAATTTGTAGCCACATTAGACAAATTGTGGGTAACCTGGAAACCTTCTGGCTCTAAATTGGAGGGAATTCTTGAAGGACTGAGCCCTTAATCTGTGGGAGGTCTGCACAAACTCTAGTTGGTGTCAGAACTGAATTGAATTCTAGAACACTCAGCTGATGTCAGATAACTGGTCAATGTGGGAAAAATCCACACATCTGGCATCAGAAGTGATGTGTCAAGTGTTGAGAGCATAGAAAGAGAAAAACAGTTTTATTTTTCCTGCTATTTATCTGCCTTCGGCAAGAATCCTGTTGAGCCAGTCTAGCAAGAATCCCCCAGCCTTGATGTTTCCTCCAATCCCTGCCCTGCTCCTTGACTGCAAATGCCCACTTGTCCTCACTGTAGTCAAAGCTGAGCCCAATCTCTCTTCCCTACTGCAATACTTTCATTGTAAAGGTCCCTCTTGAGTGATGTCTTCCTTACAATCTTTAACAAATGTCATGAATAATTTTTAACATACTATACAAGTAGATTTTCTGGCTTTTTTCTTTCTTTTTTTTTTTTTTTTTTTAAGGCAGAGTTTCACTCTTGTTGCCCAGGCTGGAGTGCGGTGGCATGATCTCGGCTCACTGCAGCCTCCGCCTCCCGGGTTCAGGTGCTTCTCCTGCCTCAACCTCCTGAGTAGCTGGGATTATAGGTGCCCACCACCACGCCCAGTTAATTTTTTTTTTTTTTTTTTTTTGTATTTTTAGTAGAGACACGGTTTCACCATGTTGGCCAGGCTGGTCTCAAACCCCTGACCTTAGGTGATGCAGCCACCTCGGCTTCCCAAAGTGCTGGGATTACAGGCATGAGCTACCGCACCCAGCTGATTTTCTCAATTTTTAATGTATACAAACAAAGGTGAAAACAGATGTTACACATTAGTCTTTAACAGATCTTTGTATTTGAGTATCATACAAGATTCAATCATTTTTGAAATTCAAATTCCTTAGATCACTAAAACTTCCTAATTCTCCTAAATATCAAGGTTACAACTGAACTGAATGAACATCAGCTGAAGGAGATGATTAAGAAGCCTTTCATAAATAAAATGTGGCTGTTCTAAAATCAGGGCTGGCTTTACGTAATGGAAGATTAGCCATTGGCAGAACTCCTGAGTACACCGTTTCTGTTTCAACTACATTCCTTAACAAATTGTCCTTGTCCTCAAAGTACCAGTATCCAGTGTCCTTTCTTGGCACCAAGCACTGACTTTCCTGCATGCTTTAAAAAATTAAAATATAGCAATAGTGTCCCTTTCTTTGAGACAGGAGAATCCAGGCCTTATGATTAAATCCTGTAAGTTTACTGACAAAAGTAAAAATTCGAGATAGGGAGAAGGGAACACACACACACACGAAAATTTGAACTGGGAGTTACTGGAAATAAAGGCAAAGAATTCTAAAAATATTAAAAATATTGTTTGCAACTGGCTCTGCCTGAAAGGGATAAAAAACAATTAAAATGTGCTTAAACACGAAAAGGTAATTAATGTAGGAGAAAAATACTTGGTACTGTCACTACAGACTTTTAATGTATAATCAACATTCAATCAATTCTGTGTCCCACAGCTATACCCTTTGTGAAACACAGAGGCAAAAAACATATAGGGACATGGTATTTAGAGCAGTATTGATGCAGAAGCCAAAGCAGCCAGGATATTTCTTCAGTTAGTTTTCAAAGATGAGTATTCATTCTTAAATGGTTGCCTTTGGAAAACGTACAGCTCCCTACAGGCTCAGAGGTTTCAAAGAACACTTTGACTTACTTCAAATGCACAGTCACATTTAATCAATTATTGAAGGAGGTGCATTCAGTACACCTAAACATGTGCACTCTTTGTGTATGCAAATTGGTGACCCAATAGTTAGGTAAATGTCAAATTACCTCCATCTGTTTGTGGTTATTTTCTCTTGGGCCCCATATAACTAGAACCACATGACTTTCTAACATTCACGAGGCAAAAGCTGCACATGAAATTTTAAAATTTTGAATCCCATTCTTCGCAGGATCATTATTAACTTTTTCAACCTCCTTAAAACACTCATCTTAGCAGGCAGATGAAATGAGAGCATGGAAAATTAGCTTTCCACCTGAGGCGAGAGTTCAGAAGTTGAAGACATTTAACAGAAAGATTCTTAACATTAGTCAAATTACTTATTATATTTCCTGTGATTTTTGTATTGTTTTGAATTTGTTCAGAAGTTTGCTAGTTTAACAAATGAGATAAGAGAACATACAGGAAATAAAGTGTTCTACATTTGTAAGAGAGGACAATTCAGTTGGTTCTTATAAAATGAAATTCAACCACAGACTGAGTTATGTGTTCACCATAAAGAAAACTGCAGATGGAAGAAAGGAAGGATTGTAAATTGAAGGGAATCTAAAGAAAGAAAAAAAGGAGAAAGAGAGCATTACAAATGATAAGATCCTTTCCATTTCTTTCAATCTTTGCACTAAAAATGATTTCAAATAGACAATATTTAATTTGGCCCCTTAAAACCTCTTATCTGATAGCTTCAATAGCAGTAAATCAAGTACTGAAAATACATGGACAATCTAGAATATAAATATATATTGAGTACAGGTAGACATATTTTTAATCCATTCTTTTAGATTAAGACTCCTAGAGCCTGAAAACAAAAAATAAATGAAAACAAATATTACCTAATATTGTCTCAGTATCCAAGAATATGAAGTTATAGATGCAGTGATATTTTAAAATGAATTCTCTATCAATTAAACCCTTGTAAGAAGAGAAGGATAAGAAGGATGGTGAGATTGTGTTATAGAAACATCTGATCTTGTAACCATTATCTAATCTTCTGAAGCTCATTTTAAATAAAATGGCTTTAAATATTGTCATATTAAACTTTCAATTGATATGCCAAAGGGCTAAATCATGAGCAGTTATTTTTGCAGTCTTTTACTTTAGTTTATTTTTTTATCCATATACCTTGCTGTGTCTATTCCAAGAGCTGTCATAGTCTGGCGGCCACCTCTCTGGACTATTTTCTTTGCTGCAACAAGTACCTCTTCGGTGGAAGAATACTTATTGAGGTTGAACTCATGGGTCACGTTTTCTCCATACTGTACAATTCCAACCTGAAATACCAAGCCACTGTGAGTTATACATCAATCCAAATTTCCTGTTCAGATTTCTTCAGTTTAAGCATGTGAATCAGATATAATACATTTTTGTGTTTCAGATGAGTTTGCAAACCTATCAATACACAAATCCTTCTATTTTGACAGTAATAAGCGTAGCCATTCTGTGACTCTTCATAGTCCAAAGAACAAAAGTAAACATGCTGTGATGCTGTTACTAAACTTCTCATATGATTGGTTTATCTAATTCAACAGATTTTGCAGAGTGACTCTGATAGGCCTTGGTATGTAGAATATGAAACACATTGATATGGTCTCTGCCTTCATGGAGCTTCTCTTAAGCTAGAGGGAGAGAGAGATTAAAAACGTGATCATTCAAATACATGAACAATTGCAAACTGTTGAAAGGACTGTATTGGAAAATCCCTAATCAACAAATATAATCTAGAGGCCAGATTGAAAATGGGGGCCCAGGGAAGGCCTCTCAGAAGCTGAGACTGCAAGAGTGGGTGCTAGAATGGCAGAACGTCCATACAGAGAAAACTGTGTATGTGAAGAAGACCAGGATGGGAAAGAGATAGATCTACCCTAAGAACGGAAAAAAAGACAGTGAGCCATGGTCAGGGCTGTGAGGAAAGAAGAGGGCACCATGAGAAAAGAAGAGGGCACCATGAGGCTGGAGGAATAAGCAAGTTATGTAGCCTGCAGAGTTACACACTTGAGCAGTGTGCTTTGTCTAGCCTAGCAGAAGCCTCATTTCTCCCAAATCAGCCTTTCCCAACTCCACCTTCTTTCCTTGTTGTCTTCCTTTCCTACCACCTTCCTCCTTTCATTCCCTTTAGTGCACAGACTATATAATGCAGGCAGCTAACTGCAGAGCCTTCATGAAGTGAAATACAGGAGGGAAAGTGCCCTCAGATTCGATTTCCCTTGCTCCATATTCTTCCTCTTCCCACCTGCCTCCTGGCCCCAGAAATGGCTATTTCTCCTACCCTTTTTTCCACATCCCCCTTTAAAGGTTGATGTGAACCAATAAACTAATCTGCATGAAAAATTGTAGCTGAAGATGACTTTTTGTTTAACCATCCTATCTCAAAATCCAGACTCAGACAATTCTTTGCCCAAAGGAAGGTCTCTTTAATTCAGGAATTCCAGGTGCTTCATTACTTGGGTAGGGGAGGTAATTTGCAACAAGCCTGCCTTCTTTCCAAGGCAATTGCCTACTTTGCCTGTTGGTGAAGTTGCCTCTATTACTTGCTTTAGAGCAAATCCTATTTCTGAGTCTAACCTTATTCTGAAGTAGCAAGAAGGCTCAGTAACTGGTTTCCAGCCTCGTCTGCTGATATCACTGACGTCAGAAAGTTTTAGTATTAATTTCATGTCTGATTTATACATACATTTTCTCACTGGGTCTTTTGGAAACTAAAAGCATAATCTGATGTTTTAGAAACAAATAAGAGAAGCCAAAATTTAAAGCAATTTTTATCATCTTTGAGTTACCCTCTGGAGTACACTGGTTATCTTGGAGCAATTATGTCCTTATGCTTAAATAAGAATACTATGATATGTATTTAATGGTCTTTTTAAAACTTTTTTCTCTAATTATTTAAATTATAATAATAGAAATATGATCATGTTTTATAAGTGAGGAAACTGAGTTGAAAACACCCCATCCCTATAGTGAAGTGGTGGAAGGGGGGTCTAGTCTAAGATGTGTATCCCTAATCCCAGGGTTCTTTCAATCACCCTATTTCCTCTCAGTAAAAAGGCATCTATCCAAAATCCTCCATTCTTTAGTCACCTCTGTTGTGGGAAGTCAGGAACTCCGAATGGAGGGACCTGCTGAAGCTGTGACAGAAGAACATAAATTATGAAGATTTCATGGACATTTATTAGTTCCCCAAATTAATACTTTTGTAATTTCTTATGCCTGTCTTTACTACAATCTCTGAACATAAATTGTGAAAACTTCATGGACATTTATCAATTCCCCAGTCAATATTCTTGTGATTTCCTATGTCTGTCTTTACTTTAATCTCTTAATCCCTTCATCTTCGTAAGTTGAGGAGGATGTATGTCGCCTCAGGATCCTGTGATGATTGGGAGGATGTATGTCGCCTCAGGACCCTGTGATGATTGCATTAACTGCACAAATTGTTCATAGAGCATGTGTGTTTGAACAACATGAAATCTGGACACCTTGAAAAAAGAATAGGATAACAGTGATGTTCAGGGAACAAGGGAGATAACCATTAGGTCTGGCTGCCTGAGAGCTGGGTGGAACAGAGTCATATTTCTCTTCTTACAAAGCGAATAGGAGAAATATCACTGAATTCTTTTTCTCAGCAAGGAACAGCCCTGAGAAAGAGAATGCATTCCTAGGGGGAGGACTCTGAAATAGCCGCTCTGGGAATGTCTGTCTTATTATTAATGTAGATAAGGGATGAAATAAGCCCTGGCCTCCCGTAGCACCCCCAGGCCTATTAGGATGAGGAAATTTCTGTCTAGTAAATTTTAGTCAGACTGGTTGTCTGCTCTCAAACCTTGTCTCCTGATAATATGTTATCAATGACAATGCATGCCCGGTGGGACATGAAACTTCATTAGCAATTTTAATTTCCCCCTGGTCCTGTGATCTCGCTCTGCCTCCATTTACCTTGTGATATTTTATTGCCTTGTGAAGCATGTGATCTCTGTGACCCACACCCTATTCATACACTCCCTCCCTTTTGAAATCCATAATAAAACCTCGCCAGTTTTGTGGCTTGGGGGACACCACGGAACCTGCCAACACGTGATGTCTCCCCGGGACACTCAGCTTTAAAATTTGTCTCTTTTGTACTCTTTCCCTTTATTTCTCAGACCAGTCAACACTTAGGGAAAATAGAAAAGAACCTACATTGAAATATTGGGGGCTGGTTCCCATGATACACCTCAACCTGCTAGCTTCTGCTGAGTGTCACTGCCATTTCATGGCTACTAAATGAATTTGACTAACTAGCTAGTTAACTGAGATATGTTAGAGTATATGATGCAACAAACACACAAATACCTATATCGTATTTTGTAAAAATAATAGAACATATAAATTCTCTCCTAAAGCTGCTTAGTTAGGTATAAGATTAATAAGAAATAACTAGAGAATATACGTAATTGTAAGAAGAGGTTACATTATCAGCTGAATGAACATGCACTCTGCTCAATCCACGTCCAGGTTAGCCATGTTCTGTGAATTTATCTTTCACCCAATATCCTTTACCACCTATTCTGAGAGAGCTACCATATTCGGAATAAAGGTGACCAGAAGACCCTTTGGGAACAAGATAGGATACAGCCAATTAATTACACAAAAATAACAGAGTAGATAAAGACACATCAATGACTCCAATTCAGGATATTTTCTTGATTTATAATAAAATGTGAAGAACATTTTTATTACCCTCTGCATAAATTTAAAATTATTTTTTTCAATGACCCTAAAGCTTTTGATTAGTAATCCTTGGGGACATTGAATAATTATTAAGGGACATATCCATGGATATACATGTCTTTGTGTATATAAATGTTAAGTGTAAATAAAAGCAAAATGGTTTCGTTACTTGGATAATCATTATGGCTAATTCTAGGTATCAAAGTGAACAAACACTGTTGTGGAAGTTAATTGCTCATCAATTAAGGACATCTCACAGAGTCTTTGTTTTTATTACCCCGTGTTTTTATCTGATTAAGTAAGAGGCTAAAGAACTTTGAAAATTTTCCCTCTTACTCCTGTGGTTTTACTTGAAAATTTTAGCATCTACTTAATAATCTATCAATCTAATATCTACTGATAATCTATTGAATATACTAGTATCTATTTCTTTGACCTCCCCAGCATCAGTAATGTTTCCTCTAGCCATCTTCTCCCAAGGTCTTATCCTTGACCTTGTCATTTGGAAGACCTTGTCAGCAGCTGAATTCCAATTTTAAATGTCCTTCTTTTTGACCATTAACTTTGGCTTATTTCACTAATTCCTTGACTACATCGAGACCTCCAACTAATTCATTAATACTGCCATTTTTTTGTACTTAGACTAGATTCCATGGTCCAATCACTATAATCATTTATTTGCAAACATTTAACTCCTTTAACCTTTTTTTCCTCCATTGACTCACTTGGCTAACTTCCAACTCTGGTTAAATCCTATTATCTCCTTCTCTGTATATGCTTCTGTGGCTTTGAATGCTGCTTGACACAAGTCACACAACTTGTAACCTGGTCTCCTTTTAAAGGAATGACCATGAATCTCAAAGGAGGTTGCACATTTGAGTGCCGCCAAACACTACTACTATTTTTTTACTAATGAGTGCACGCTGCTCTCATTTATTGGTTTTAATCTAATTGTCATAAACTGCCAACTCCTTGAGAAAAAGGATTATGTCACTTATATGTGGGGATGAGCTCACATGAGAGGAGTTGAAGGGATGCCAACTTAACAAGACTGCTTTGTGCCACATGTGTGTTAATACTTTACATTTACAACACACTCTACATATCTTAAATAACCTACTATGAACTACTGGATTATCTGGAAAAATTATCTTCACATTAGGAATAGTAAAAAACTCAAAATGTTGATAAGTCAGAAATCAGTGCTTTAAATTTTACATCTCTATCATCCACCTATCCACCTCCAATATGTGCCTGGCTTCTAAAAGCTTATTCTTTGTAAATCTTAAAATATAAGATGAGTTATAACTGCCTATTCCCTTATCTGCTCTGGATACTTTGCTTCTAACAACTCTAGCTGAGACTCTCTTCAGATGACTGCACTTGGGCTACTAGACTGCTTTACCCCAAAGACTGAAAGAACCAGGAGTGTCTGGGAGTCCCCTGCCCTCCCCAGCTCCCCACCACCCTGATCCACAGGTAATGCTGAGTGCAGGAAATGAGAAATCAGCCCCGTGACTCAAGTAGAAACTCTCCTTCCAGATCAAGCTGAGGCCTGGATTCCACTTGAAATTGCACTTTCCTTTTTCCTCTGTTGATACATTGTTTTGCTTCCCCAATTCTTCCACTGCTTTCTGTTGGAAATGCTTCCTCACAAATAAATCACAATCATGTGAACCGTCCTCTCAACGTTTGCTTCTGGGAGCTGGACCTAAGGCAGCTGTCAACTGTGTCCCTTCATTCCTACTCATGCAGGACAGGTGAGCCCCAAAATGGGTCTCAGCCTATAAGGGTTCTTGGTTTTGCTCAGGAAAGAATTCAAGGGCAAGCCAGAGGTGGAAGAAAACACCTTTATCTTGAAGCTGCAGCGTTACAGCTCTGGTGGCATTACAGTTCTGTGACTGCTCCTGCCAGACAGGGCTACCTCACAGGCAGAGAGGAGCAGCTCAGGGCAGTTTTGCAGTTATATTTATACTTAACTTTAATCACATGTACATTAAGAGGTGGTGTATGCAGAACTTTCTAGGGAAGGAGAAATAACTTTTGAGTCCTTGGGTCATTGCCATGGAATGGGACAGTAACCCCTGGTTGTTGCCATGGCAATGGTAAACTAACATGGCACCCTGGTGGGCTTGTTTATGGAAAGCACCTTCTGCCTCATCCCTGTTTTAGCTAGTCCTCAATTTGGTCTGGTGTCAGAGCCCGACTCCAGAGTCAAGTCTCGCCTCCTACCTCATTACCTTAGCTCAGGCCAGACATCATTGCTTTGAAGTTGGACCATGGCAATGGTCAATCTCTTTGCTACTGATTTCCCTCTCTTCATTTCCACTCTCTTCAAATCCTTCTACATATTCCTGGCAGACTAATTATCCTGAAACTCTGCTGTCATCCTATAACATACTTGTTCAAAAACCTCCAATAACTCTCCATTGCCTGTATCAATGACTTTGAAATGTACTTTAAAAGATAGATTTTTATTCTAATATTTTTTAAAATAGATAAAACTTCAAGCTACTCCTTGAAATACTAGGTCCATATGTTAAAATCCATTTTTCTCCCCCGGCCCTTCAGTCCCTCAATATTCCAGTGCTAAATTCTCCATTCACCCTCATCTTCAGGACACCCCAGTAAGAATTCCACTCCTACCAAATGCTCTTCTTTGTCCCTCCTACTAAGCTAATCCTGTAAGATTTAATTCAAGTTCCATCCTCTCTGCAAAACTTTTCTTACCTTGTTACCAAGGTAGCCCATATTGAGCTTCCCCTTCTTGGAACTCTGAAACAAACTTGTCTGTGAGTATTACATTCTTCTCAACTGTCTGAGTGCACACTTTATCTTCCCAAGTACATCCTAACTTTATAGGGACAGGCAGGGGTAAAGAGTATGGACTATGTCATGGCTTTTGATATTCCCTTATCCTTCACTGCTGTTTTGCTTTGCTCACAGCTGACCCTAAGACATTCTTACTAGATGACTGTAACATTTTGCATAAGCAAATGGAAAACTGAGATAGCAGGGAAATAATGATAAGCGGAAAAAGAGAGATACAACAAAGTCTGGGAAATGTGAAGAGGGAGCAGTGGAAAAACTCAAGTCTCAGGGAAATGACATTCAGTGTAGGTCCCTGGCTGATACTGGGGTGCTTGGTTTCCTAGGAACCAGACAGAGTCAGGTCTGCTGTGAATCTTTCCCAGAAAATGGTACCATTTATTAAAAGTAATGGCAAAACCGCAATTACTTTGGTACTAACCTAATATTAATTTTCATTACAGGCAAAGAGTCAAATCACAAAACAGACAAATGTAATGTTGTGCTGAATATTGGTGAGATTCAATTCAACAGAGATAGTTTCCATCTCACCTTAGCTTATAATTTAAGGCTAATAAAACAAGCATAATGTATATGTATGTAGCAGAATCAAATAAGTATGAGAATTAAATAGCAAGTTAAAAAGTAAGGCAAGTAATGAATATTGTGAGGAAGGAAGAGGAGAGAAAATCACAAGCATAGTTATTCTCTCCCACTGAAAATCCTCAAGGAGGAAGGAGGACTCAGCTTCCTGAATCTGAAAGCCAGCTCAAAAATAGCCAAGAGGTTATGAAAGTACTATGGAAGGAAACAAAGTGGCCTCAGCCTGGAAAATACGTCAGAGATGATAATTAAAGGAGTTTAAGTCATCCTAGAAATTGAGAGGAGAAAGGAAAAAAAAAACAGTAATTGTAATATTTGACTTTAAATAGCCAATTACATTGGAGTTATACAAAAGTCAGAGTGGAAGTTGGATAGAGGGCTGGTGACAACAAATAATGGAGGTGGAAATATTTTAGGCATTTTGATGAATGGAAATGGGTATGCAGGGATGACAGCTAAAAGATGCAAGTGGGTTGAATGTGGACATTCTTTCCCAGAGATTGTAAAGAGCAGTTTATGGTATCAGTAAAAGAGTAGATGAATATAGAAACAACAGTCTCTTATAATATCAAGGGGGATAAGGAGTCACATGTGGAAGGAAAATTCCTTTTCAGAGACAACTGAAAAGGACACATTTACCTCCTGAGGAGATGTGTTTTAAACCTCTTGATTAAGTAGAACAAAATAAATAGATGGGTAGATAATTACAGTCCAAGGCCGAAGAGACCTAAAGGCTGATTCAGGCTATGGCATAAATCAGGTACACAATTGGCTATGGATTTTGTTACACGAACAAGAGGTTTGTAATATTTATTAGAACATTCCACTTAAATATGAGATTTACAATCATGTTTTCAGGTAAGTCCCTAAGCAAATATCCACTCACTTTTTTTTTTTTTCCCAGGGAATACTAGCATCCCTTTGTATGTTACTAAGTTTGATTTAAAAAAATAATTTTATGGTCAAATAATCTTGGAAAACAATGAGTAAAATAAAGTATATATCTTTATAGCAGACTCCTCCCCATCTCTACCTTTATCCTATCACTATGAAAACTGTCACAAATTGCAAATGGTGCAAAAGAGTAAGGTTTTGTCTTAGTCCTATCCCCACTTGTTCTATTTAGACTTATAAGCAAATTCTTTCAAAAGTTTTCTCGGAGTCTTTAAAAACAGGTATTGTGGATTACTTATTGGAAGACCTGGTATATTTTATTCTTATTTAAAGTAATATTTTTTCTGAGGATCATATTCAACACCTCAGACTGGGAAACATTGTTCTACAACAGTAAGAGTTACTTAATTGTCAAGATCAACTAATTGTTCTGTGTTTTAAATTCACCTTCATTATATTTATGACCTACCATCATGCATTGTAGCTGTCCCAATATATGATTTTACCTCATTTCTAAGTTGGAAGATTTTGAGATCAGGAACAAGATTTCAGTGATTTTTTTTATTGCTCTTCACAGCTAGCAAAATACCTGATCAACCAGACACTTTATAAATATTCACTCAGTTCTATAAAATTAATTATCCAATGACTTCATTTCTTTCATGGGTAGAGAAGAAAGAGGGAGAAAAGTGAGTGTGAGAACATGAAAGGAAGGACACTATCAGAAAACACTGAAAGGAGGGCCTTTTGGATTAGTCTCTTACGAAACTGAAAGTCATGTTTAAGACTTTAAGAAAGATCTTAAATGAAAAGAGTGTTTAAGAAAAAGAAGTGTCTAAAGTAGCTATGAATTTCTGCTATGGCTTGAATATGGTTTGTCCCCACCAAAACACCAAAGCTCAGGTTGAGGCTTGGTCTCCGATGGAGTGGTGTTGGGAGGTGGTGCCTTTAAGAGGTAAAAAAAGAGTCAAGAGGGACTTCATCACCTGAGTGAGTCCTCACTCTTGTGGGAGTGGATTAGTTACTACAAGAGAGCAGGTTGTTATAAAGCGTGGCTGCCTCTTTTTGTATATGGTTGCTTCCTTTCCTGTTTCTCCACCACGTTATGACACAAGCGCAAGGCCCTCACGAGAAGCTGAGCAGCTGCAGCCACCCTACCTTGGCCCTCCCAGCCTCCAGAATCATGAGCTAAATAATCCATCTTTTTTTTTTTTCTTCAAATTATCTAGTCTTGGGCATTTTGTGCAAAGTCAACTAGGATAAGTATATTTAGTCAAAGAGTTATGAAGGAATGGAGTTATTTATTCATTAATAATCATATTATTATCTTCTATATCTATCTTGTTAAGTCAGGGTTACACCAGCACCTAAATTTTAATGCCCAGCATAAGCTAAGTTTCTGGGCTTTCATTCAATTACCAAGTCAATGGTTTCGTTAAGGAAGTAATGACAAGGTGAAACAATGAGGTTTTTTTTTGTGTTTCTGTAAGATGCACAATTGCTTAATATGAAAAGAGCTCAGGCTTTATGTCTGGCCAATGTATATTTTCTTTTATCAAACTATGCTACAAAGCCCTACCCCACAACATGCTTCCAGTGTGACTAAGTCAGGATATGAATGTAGTAATTATACAGGCTACAATCCCAGTTAACTGTTAGCAAAAACCATTCTGAAGCTACGTTGGCAGAGGCCAGGTTTAACATTTTGTCATTATGAAGAGGGATATAAATGGGACTGATTTACAGGTAGACGATCATTTCCTAAGGAAACAAGTTTTCAGAAACATAATAAAGTTGATAAATAATAGATACAGGCTCTAGAAAAAGGGTGTCTTTATCTGGCCTCTTGCTTCATGGAAGATGCTACAATGAAAGTGACCTAGGCTCAAAAATGCAAAGATAGGAGAGGTTAAGATAGTTAATTCACTGTGTTTGTGGAGAAGGGAGAGGGCTATAGGAGAAATTAGGTCTGAGGGGAATGGGGCTAGATGGGTAAACACTTGCAAAGAAAAGACTGAAATACAATGTAAAGGGTTGTCCAGGGAAATCCCTAACAAGCAAGTACCTTCCAGCTCAGTAGATCAATCAGACTTCATGAAGCAGAGTAAGGGAAAGACGTCATTAAAACAATGATTTTATACATGAGAAGGTAAAAATTCAAAAACTCTCATTTTTTTCAACATAAAAAAGGCTCACGTCATGTGCTAGTGTATTTATGTATTCTAAAACCTTAGACTATCTTCCATAAATGAAAAGATTAAGGCACAATTCTGTCATCATGGAATTCATAGTCTACTGGGAGAGACAGACCCAAAAAACAAAGAGCAAAGCTACAGAGTGATAAGAGCAGTAAGGAAATATGCTCTCACGGTTGCAGATGCTATGGGAACATAGGAGGTGAAGGCATTTTTCTCAAGAGCAGTGGGTAGGATAATCATAGAAAATTACAGAGAAAGTGACATTTGAAGTTCTTCTAGCACACAGTGCTTGAGACGGAGCAGGGAATCTCAGGAAAAGCAAATAAAAAGAGCACAGCACTTCATGACCAAGGAAGGCAAGGGCCCAGGGATGGCTGAAGGGTAAGCTACTCAGGAGACCGAGGCAGGAGAATAGCTTGAACCTGGGAAGCAGAGGCTGCAGTGAGCCGAGATCATGAGCAAAACTCCATCTCCAAAAAAAAAAAAAAAAAAAAAAAAAACTGAGGTGGGTATAAGGGGAAGTAGGTTGCAAGAGGAGTGGCTGGGCCAGGTGGTCAGATGTCAGTTAGTGCACTAGAGAGCCTGGATATTATTTAGCAAGGAACAAGAGGAGTTGTTTGTTTGTTTATTTGTTTGTTATTAGGAAAATGTTCTGAACTTACTTTGGAATGATTATTCTAGTGCCTGATGGCTGGAGGGGTGGGAGAATGGAGACTAGAGGCTAGTGAGAGAGAAGATTCACCCCATTCCCTATACCACATTTGGAAACCCTAGCCAGACTGACAAAGGTATGGCTGCCTGGCTCCCTCAGGCTTCTTTTCAGACCTGAAAACAATGAATCAGGCCTCAGATTTAAGGCTTCTAGGGAAATGGCCATAAAATCAGCAGTAAAAAGAAAGATAAATAATATTCCTAAAATTTAATTAATTTCTCTCTTTCATTTTGCCTGGTTTAATGCTATGCTACACTTTTGATGTGAACAATCTAGACATTGTTCCATTAGTATATTTCACTTTTATATCAAGCTTCACAATTTACTGGTTTTATTTAGGGTAATGCACTCATATTTGACATATTTATATGATCTTCATTTATTATTAAAAGCAATGTTATGTTTAGGTATTGAGGATCAATAAGACCTCTATAATGTTTTACCATCATATCTTTTATGGCAAGCTCAGAGTGCTTCAGGTTTGTTTTTATAGGTGTTTTTTAAAAGGCAATTTTATAGCCTTTACTCTGTCTTGGGTAAAAAAATTGGGTGACAAAAATTCCTTAACTATGCTTGCAAAAGTCTTAACTGGGCCACACAGAAACATAGAATGGATTTTGAGTAACTATTTAGAGTGAATGTATTTCCCTAATGCATACTGAATTGTCACATGGAAAACTTAATATAAGTTTCCTTCCTTCCTTCCTTCCTTCCTTCCTTCCTTCCTTCCTTCCTTCCTTCCTTCCTTCCTTCCTTCCTTCCTTCCTTCCTTCCTTCCTTCCTTCCTTCCTGCTTGCCTTCCTGCCTTCCTGCCTCCCTCCCTCCCTCCCTTCCTTCCTTCCCACTTTCCTTTTCTTTTTTTCTATTTTTGTTTTTTGGAGGTAACAGTTACTTTGAGAAATGTTCCATATCTTTGACTCTGCCTTTTATTGCTTACAATTACTAAATGACAAATCTATGACTGCAGAGAATAGGAATCATATTCAATCTATATCTATTGTACCAAATGTGTAACTAATCAATACTGCAAACAAAAATACAGGAGGTGTAATTAGAATACAACTTTTATTTGTGGCCCACCAGCCCTTCAAAATTTATTCAAAGTGAAGTATTTTCCTATCCCTAGATGGAAAGATAAATATCTTAAGATTTTTTTTTTAATTCTTAGTTTTAAAATGTCTGTTAATTTACAAAGTTATATATTTTAATTTAGCCTGTACCAAATGAAACTGCTGTATTTGTAGGTTGGAAAGAAAAGATCAAATAGCAATACTTTCATGTGGTTCTGTCTAAAAACCAACAAGGCGAAACATCAAAGCACATTTGTAGTTAAATCTTCTCTCCTACTTCTACTAAGGGCTTACATGAGGTGAGAAGCCTGTAGTTGAGAAAGATGCATGACTGGCTTTTATTTGTTTTCCTACTTGTTTTCACTCAGATTGCTAACTGTGATTTCTGCCCTTCCAGGGACAGAGGTAGGGAAGATAAATAAGGATAGAGAAATTATTACTGCGTTGGTATTATCCTAAGATAAATCAGGTCCTAATAGGTATGTACAACTTTTTCAAGGGTTCTTTGGAGAACTCCCTTCACTAAGATGTCTCACCTACACCCCTGCCCTGAGTGAATGCATCCCACTGCCTCAGTCCCTAAGAATTACAGAGATCTTGTGCGTTCTCTGCAGAGGCAGCCACTCACTTCCAGTAATCCCTATGGACAGACCCTGACATGACCTCACGCTGGCTCTTTCTTTTGAGTACCCATGCCAATCCTGGGAAAACACATGCATTCTAACAATCTCTGGGGATGCAGGCTGACTCCAGTGCAGTGACCTCTGCTCTGACTTCCCTGTCAGCAGCTAGACGTAACAGCTGCTGTCATGCTCTGACACTTCAGGCAGGAGTTAGGCATTAGTCAATCAACTACGTGTCCGAACTCCAGTATACACATACCAAGATGTGTATGACGCCACTGAAGTCTTTCTGAGTAGGCTCTTTCTACAGAGAAATCTTCTCTACAAATCTTATCAACTACATTAATAGTCTTTTAGAAATTTGGTATGGATGAGGAGTCTAAAAGTTCTCTGTCTGGCTCTTAGCTTTCTATCTTTTGCACCTTCCTCTGGGTAATCTTTCTCACAATTCATTTTTATATCTGCTCCTTTCAGAAATGGAGATAGAGAGAATACATAAAGGGGAGAATAAATTCCAGAAGCTAATTTTGCCAATCATAGGGTGGAACTGAATGCTTTCATTAAAAGAAACAAATAAAACTAAAACAAACAAACAAACAAAATCAAACAGATTTAAATTACATTAGCAACAAATCAAGAAAAAGAATTGGTTGTCAAGCAAACAAACTGTTTTTGGAAAGAATTACTGTAAGACTACATGAAAAGATAAGCATGCTTTTCAGCACACATTTTCTTTGAAGAGAAAATGTCTTTCCAAATTTTCTATGACTAGATTTCTTTTCTGAATCCACTGAATGATGATCAAACTTTAAAAAGAGTTTACATGCATTATACTTAAAACCCTATTAAAAGTGGTTTAGCAAAAGCAATGGCTTGGTAAATATGTCCTTTCCAATCTCTTTATTTTAGAAAATTATTTATGAAATTAGTCACTGATATAACATAAGCCAAAATAGAAAAGAAGATTAGAAAAGACTGAACACTAGAGAATCAAGTATAAAGTAATATACTTAAAATAATTTTTAAAATACCAGTTATAGAAAAAAGACTTATTAAATGTCCAATAATCAGAGAAAACCCCAAAACTGGACTCATTATGATACAAACATTTATTCAACAAGTGCTCGTTGAGGGCTTACTATGCTACAGCAAACCACTGGGCTGGCCACTGATGAAGATAGAAAGATGATGCAGCCTTTGCTCTTGAGGTCCCTATTATCTACAGTATGCAGCAAACACAGATAGACAGACAGACACACACACACACCCACCAATATAATAATTATGGCTTAGTCCAGTGTTTCTCAAACTTTAATCTGTTTAATAATCATATGGGGCCAGGCATAGTGGCTCAAACCTGTAATCCCAGCACTTTGGGAGGCTGAGGCAGGCTGATCATTAGGTCAAGAGTTCAAGACCAGCTTGGCCAACATGGCGAAACCCTGTCTCTACTAAAAATACAAAAATTAGCTGGGCATAGTGGCATATGCCTGTAATCCCCGCTACTCGGAAGGTTGAGGCAAGAGAATCGCTTGAACCCGGGAGGTGGAGACTGCAGTGAGCCAAGATTGCACCATTGCACTCCAGCCTGGGTGGCAAGAGAAACTCCGTGTCAAAAAAAACAAACAAACAAAAAGAATCATATGGGTTGTTTATGTATAATGCAGGCTCTATAGCCCCACCCTCAGAGATTCTGATTTTGAAAATTTGGGGTATAGTTCAAGCATCCCAGTGATTTGGAAGCAGAAATTCCATGAGCCATAATTGGAGAAACATTGCATTAGACAGAAGCACCATTAAGGCAGCAGCCTTGTCTGTCTTATTCCCCACTATTATCCAAGCTATAGCATAGAACTTGGAACATAGTAAGCCCTTAGTGCATACATCTGAATAAATGAATGAATGTATATGGTTAAGCTCCACAATCAATAATGCAAGCAAGATGTGACATAAAAAATAAAACAGAAATATAATCAGCTTCTCTCTTTAAAAAGCAGGTTTCCTTGGATGAAGTCAGAAGATACTGTAAACGACACTGTGCAGAGTGTTTCATTCAGAAATATTCTTCTCTGTGGAATGAGGTTCTGAACCTGAGTAAATGCAACTGAACTCTTCTGCCTCAGGGTAAGATCATTTTCCTCCCATTCAGTGGTAGCATCTGGACCCCAAGGGCGCTCCTGCATGTGTCTGAATAGAGCCATTGTTCCCTCCAGGAAAGACATATAACTTCATGTTGCCCACCCTGGCAGGCTAGAATTCCTCTGGTGGACAAGAAGAATAGCTCCTCTTTTAGGACTCTCAACACAGGAATGTAAATTAATTATAGTTCTAACTGAAAAACATCAAAATTGCAGAAGAAAAGTTGAGCATATAAGCAATTGACTGTTATTTATTTCTTTACAAAATGGAGTCACTGGCATAGATCTTCACAGAAGCTGTGATCATTAGTCTAAAAGAACCATATAGATTTTCTTTCTAAAGTTGTGGACTGACTTCAAACATGTCACAGCTGCACTGATTTTCACAAATAGCCACTAATAAATTAATTTTTAGAGTAATATATATAAGTGAATTTAAAGGTAAAATAAAATATTTAGATGGCTGTATAATAAATTTTAAAATATATTTCAAGAATGTTATTAGCTTTGGAAGGAAAAAACTGGATAAGAAGATCAAATGGGATGGACAAAACAAGGAGAAGGAAAGAAAGCACATCATGGGCAAAAGTGGAGAAAGCGGGAACACAAGCCATTTCATTTCAGGTATGTTAGTGCAGGGAGCGAAGCATTGCCAAGCTTAGCATTGTTTCAGCCAAGAGGCTGCCTGAGGAAGGATGAGGACAGTCATCCTCTTGAGACGGAAAGGGATTGAAATCTACTATTTAGGGGCATTAGATGGTACGGGCTCTGAAGCTTCTCTAGAAGTAGAGCTCTCAGAAAGAAAAACAACGACAACAACAACAAATTCAACTACAATTAGAGAACTGTGTGCTCTGATCTGCCATCAGCAAGCAGGAAGACCTTAAACAAGTCAGTTAGCCTCCGTGTCACCTTCATAAATTGAGGTTTGGGGTCAAATGACCTTTAAGATTCTTTCCAGCTTTAATTTTATGACTCTATGCTATCTTATTGGCCACGGAGAGATGGGATAGAGGAAGAGAGGAAAGGAGGAAGGGAGAGTGGTCCTCAGAAGGGAAAAAAGGAGGTCCATGCAGAACAGGTGCCGGAAGGAAGAGCAAGTCACATCCTGGAGTGGGTCTGTTAAGATGCGGACTGCCCTGAACCCTGTACAAGAAGGGATAAAAGGTCCCCTACCATCCACTAGTAATTTCACTTGAGAAGGTCAATTGCAAATAAGTCACTTCCACGGAAAATTACATTTTGTGGTATGTAAAAGCCCATTTCATTTTTAATGATTTTACCCTGATTTCAAGAAGTTTTCTATTGTCCAGTAGGATGTATATAACCTTATCCTTCCACTTGCTCTCTACAGAGACCTATTCAGTCTTGGAATGCAGTAATACATTTCACTTTGAGGTCTGAGTTCAACTTTGACATTTTCAACCACCATCCTTTTAGAAAATTATACATACATATATATTAAAATATAAAGCGAGACATAAATATACACAGACACATGAAGACACATGTATGTATATATATGTGCACGTATTATGTTCCAAATTTAATGTAGGTGTGGCAAACATTAACGCACTCAGACCGCTTTTTCAGTGCCTCAGAAACTTCTTCCAAAGTAAATCCCTCAGGAAAAAAAAAAAAAAAAAAAAAAAGATGATCACTGTACTGATTGCAGTTCTACAATCTTAAAGTCTCCTATGCTCTCTACAGCTTTCAAACCACACAATAACCTTTTAGGCTCTGATTCTAGCGCTAATTTCTGACCTGAGGCATCGATTTAATTTTGACATTTTATTTGCCTGTTATCCATTATGTCTGCTCTGTATTTTAATATATATGCCCATATAAGTTTAATAAACATTAAATCAGTCAAATGTATTTAATTAAATACAATTAAACTCAGTATCTAAAGTGGAAAAGCTATGTGAGAAGTTCCACTTCATTTAGTGGCAATAAAGGAGATGTGTTTAGAAATAGATATTAATTGGGGGAATAAACGAACAACTATTTGATTTTATGGAGAGATAGCCAGGGGCATTTGCTTTTAACTTAGGGAAAAGAAATTATTAATAGAGAGGACAACATACTTTAAGTAGTATCCTCTGGTCAGTTACTAACTTATTTATATAATATGAGAAGAGAGATTATAATGTGATGGGTTTTTTGGGATGTCAGATTGGTTTCTACAAACTCTGACACCCTGCTCTGATATTACCAAAAGTAGCTATATCTATTTTAAGTAAGAATTAAATTATGAGTTTATAGAAATCTATAGGAGTTATTTTCCAAGTGCATTACAAATGGCAGCTTTCATAATATTTTTTGTTTAGAAAATAACACAGCCTAGGTTGGGCACAGTGGCTCACGCCTGTAATACCAACACTTTGAGAGGCAGACACAGGTTGATCAACCAGAGGCTAGGAGTTTGAGACCAGCCTGGCCAACATGATGAAATCCCAGCTCTATTACAAAAATAAAAATTAGCCAGGTGTGGTGGCACATGCCTGTTAACTCCAGCTTCTTGAGAGGCTGAGGAATATGAATTGCTTGAGTGTGGGAGGTGAAGGTTGCAGTGAGCCGAGACTGCACCACTGCACTCAATTCTGGACAACAGAGTGAGACTCTGTCTTAAAAGAAAAAAATACAAAATAACACAGCTTAAAGTAATGTCCTTTTTATCAGAAATAAGAACAGGAAAATGGATATAAAATTAATTCTCAACGTTAGTTGTATTGATTAATTTGCTTTCAGAATAATTAGTTTTGTTAAAAATTTTTGCATTTTTATCTTTAGAACAACAGAAATCAAAACACAAAGTCACATACCTGTGTCTGTTTAGGACCAATATCCATTCTTTCAAGAAGGTCATTTAAAAAAGCTGTAACACTGTCCCATGGGTAAATACTGTTGGAACCATCTAGCACTATGACTATGTCCAGTTGAGTGCTGCATTCTGCAATAAAAGGAGTCAATTGTGCAAATTTGGAATCTACTTTTTTCAGAGGCATATGAAGTGCTTTCATGGATGAAAGAAATTCATTTTAAAAGATGAACTGATGTTCTACATAGTAGATACACTGTGTTAGCAATAAAATATAGTTTTAGAAAAAGTAAAGGTGATAAAAATATTAATTGCTTTCAATAACAATTGGTGTGGGGTCTGTATCAAGTAAAATTCATACCTACTGAGTTTTAATTAATATTGCATGAGAGTTATCTTTGCAAATTTTCTCAATATGAATTTTATATAACAGTTTTTATAAAACAGTTTTTGTGCATATCTCAAATTAAGTTACTTCTTTCCTCAAAGAGACTCACTCTTTAAATATAAGCAGCATAAGAGCTTCATCTATGAAGTTTAAAAATGACTTTGTAAAGTTATTTACACTAATATCAATTGCAAAAATAGCAGTCAGATTTTGTTATACACTGGTAAAGCAAACATTTACCTAAATTGGTAATGCTGGTAGCTAAGAAAATACTTTAAGCTTTTTGGTATGCTCCTTTGTATACATATGTGTCATTCATTGCTTAGGCTTTTCAAACGTGCAATAACATTGCGTAAAATCTGTACCTCTTACAGGGGCAATGGAATTCACGACTTGAAATGTGGGACTGACGTCAGAACAGATTCCAGTTGTGTAATGCAAATGTCCACATCTATAGGCATATAAGGGCCCACATGCCTTTAAAAAATTATTTTAAAATTAGAAATCATTAGACTGAAAATTATATAACAGATTTTACAAAGAATTAAAATGATAGCATATCTGTTGTCAATAAATATCATTATTCTTTCAGTTCTTACCAAAAATCCTCCGTTTGGGTTGGTGACTAAAGTTGATCCAAATGTCATGTTCTCTTTTACTTCTGTGACATTGGGAATTGATGTATTAACTAAAAATAGAACAAAATTTTATGAGGGAGAAAAGTTTCACAAAGTGAAATTAAGCATCTCTCATTAAGACATTCTATTTGTTTTGCTCATATCATAGCACATTCTTCTTTTGGTTCAACTAATTAGGCTTCCAAGTATTCTTAAAGAATATAATGAACAAGTTAAGGCTGAAGAGTTGGCCCATGTCCCAGAAACTATTTCAGATAGTTTTGCTGAACTGCTAAAGAATGCAGAACTAGTAGGGCAATGAAAATGTGGGATTGATTTTTGCACGTTCTTGCTAATTAAAACAAAGTTTTAAGTCTCATAACACTGTAGTTATAATGTAATCTCATAACTTTGTTATAAAAGACCAGTGATGAAACATGATTTTTGGTAAGAAAAGGGGAAATGGGTAGAAGATCAGAAAAGAAAACTCAAACACCAGTTTTTTGACCATGACTTCCAAAATCATGAGGACATCCTTTGGGTGACAAAGGAAACTAGAGGAATATTAGAGCAGTGTCCAGGAAGTTTCAATAAAGGAAACACAGTAAAGAGACTACATTTGACATTCTGAAGGGAATGTTGGGTCCTGAAGCATGAAGCATGCCAGCCTGACAACATTGGTAAGAAGTTCCACTTTCTCACACTAAAAAGAAAAAGAAAAAAAGACTGGACAGGAAAAAAAAGAACTTCTAAATCTTCTTAGTAGAGTGGAATATTACAAAGAGGCAAAATTCAGGTTGAGAAAGATTTGTCTCACTGTTTGTTCCAGAAGTTGTTTGCACGTTAAGACTGTATATGGATTTAAAGTGGGGAATGGAAGCAGAGATTCTGAAATGGTCAGTTGGACTTCCTGATGTGAGCAATGATCTTTGTCCAAGAGTTTAGTCTGGTTTGCTTTGAAAGCACCTGGAGCTGGGTGATTATATGCATTGATCTTGAGTAATCTGTATTAGAGTTTTATATACAAAGCTTGACCCAGGAAAAGCATTCCTGGGACAATTAGGGAGTACAGTGGAAACTTCCCTACTGTTCTTGATGTGGCTAAAATCTCTAGGCTAATTTTAAAACTATTCTAATTTCCAGTAAAGAAGGAGTAACTCCTATCAAAACAGCTCCTCTGCAAACCACAACTATAAATTCTCGGAAGAATAAAAAAAAAAAATTACATGAAACAATCACCTGAAGGCACTAGAAAGGCGGCAGAAACTGGAGGGGAATCCATACTTGGAAAAAGATACTGGCACTAAATGAGTTTCCTGTTTCTGTGTTTTGTTTTGTTTTTGTCCCTCACCCCTAACCCACCCCCCCACCTAGGGAAGGTCCTAGTCAGTGGCTAAAACTCAAATAGAACTCCTAGTCTTACTGTATTGAATAAAAAGAGAACAGAGATTAGGGGCAATGGCAGCAACTGCAAAGTGAGGAGGAGAGTAGTATATCTTCTAAAAACAGCCACAAAAACAGCAGTTCTATAATATGCATACATATTTTATCCAAATAACTAGATGACTTGCATAATAAATGTACAGAGTATATTTCAAATAGCCCAGCTGAAATAAAATCTGAATAGAGATTTTAACTACTTGTCATTGCAAGAAAGTCAATGCTTGGAAATTGAGTTGAGCCAAGTGAATTTCCTGCTAATAAGAAAAGTTAAGACTATTCACAGGCATATAACAGAATCTAGAATCTCCACACCTATAATTAAAAAACATAATACAGGTTATGATCCAAAATTACTACCCACAAGACAAGACAGGAAAATGTGATGCAGCCTCAAGGAAAGGTAATAAATGGAACGCGATGTTGAGATATTCCAGATGTTGGAATTATCAGGCAAGGATATTAAAGCAGCTGTTATAAGTATGCTTATGCATGTAAAGAAAAAAAAGTTCATAATAACAAACAAATAGAAAATTGAAAAAAAGAGAACCAAAAAATACAATATCTGAAATAAACTTGTGGGACTATAAATCATTTCCATAGTATGTAATATTGTATATAACATTGACAGGGTTCTAATTTCTAGATAATTTTAGTAGGAATTTTCCAGTCATGTTCCAACTATTTCTGTCAAATACATCTATTTCAATATAAATTTATCTTGTGCAATTCCATTTTTAAAATTAAATTTATCTATTACAATTCCTTTGATTCTATTTCCTCTTGGAAACCAGGCACTAAGTTAAATTTTGTGGAGGGAATGTGGTGGGCAGGTTTATTTGGAGAAGTTCTTTCACATTACCAGTGAATTAGAAAGAATCCTGAAAAATGCAGGGAGTTAAAAGTTATAAAATTAGTAAGATATTCTAATTTATGTATGCTCCTTGATGACTTTCTAAAGCAAATTAAGGACAGAGGGAATCGAAATGGCATTCTCTGTGAATCTGCAAGATAAATGATTACAGAAAAATGATTATACATTATAAATGATTATATGAAAAATGATTATAGATTACTTCTAATATTTTCTTGAATTGATTTAAATCTGTTTTCTTTTCTTTCTTTCTTTCTTTTTGAGGTGGAGTTTTGCTCTTGTTCCTCAGGCTGGAGTGCAATGGTGCAACGTTTGTCTCACCGCAACCTCTGCCTCCCAGGTTCAAGCGGTTCTCCTGCCTCAGCCTCCTGAGTGGCTGGGATTATAGGCATGTGCCACCACGCCCAGATAATTTTGTATTTTTAGTAGAGACGGGGTTTCTCCATGTTGGTCAGGCTGGTCTCGAACTCCTGACCTCAGGTGATCCGTCTGCCACAGCCTCCCAAAGTGCTGGGATTACAGGTGTGAGCCACTGCACCCGGCCCAAAATCGGTTTTCAGTGAGAATACTGGGTATAATTTAAGAGCAGATTTTTTTTTTTTTTTTTTTTTTTTGAGACAGGGTCTCACTCTGTCACCCAGGCTGGAGTGCAGTGGCACAATTACCATTCACTGCAGTCTCAAACTCCTGGGCTCAAGCGGTCCTCACACCTCATCCTCTTGAGTAGCTGGGACTACAGTAGTGCACCACCCCACCCAGCTGTTTTTTTGTGTATTTTGTAGAGATGAGGTTTCGTCAGGTTGCCCGGGCTGGTCTCAAACTCCTGGGCTCAAATGATATGCCTGTCTTGACCTCTTAAAGTGTTGGGATTACAGGCATGACCCACTGCACCTGGCCTAAAACCAGATTTTTTTATTTTACATACCTGGTAGATCCAACTTTACACAAGGTAATGATTCACCTCTCCCAACTGGACACTTATAGACATCTCCAGTTCTGTTTTTGGGTTGGCCAACTAAAGGAGAACCAATAAGCACCCTGAAAGTCAAATAAATCAATAAACAATTTTGAACATTGAGAAACAGTTTATATGAGTTGTTTTAAGACTGATTTTAAGATAATTGACAGTAACACTCATAATCAGATAATAATCATGCTATTAGTAATTTAATGTTATCTGAACTAAGCAGAGAGCCTACCTCTTGCATATTGATGTGGATTAAAAAGTATATATAGACACACACACATACATATACACATATACACACACGTATATGTGTGCATATACATATATATGTGTGTATATACATGTATGTGTGTACATGTAGGAGAGATATTTCAGAGATTTTGTTTCATTATTTTGTTTATTACTTTATTATATTTTTTACTGGGGCATTGACATAATCAATAGTTATTGGCTAAGTCTGCTACTGTATTAGCTTATAAAACACACATGGAAGTATAAATGACTTTTTCCGATGATAAACTGTTAATTTTATAGAGAAGTCAGGAAATATAAACATTGGATCATCATAAGATTTAATATTAGCATGTGCTAGTTTATAATTGCTTAGAAAATAAGGATAGTTTATGAGATCCAGGTTAAAATCAATTACTTTCCTTTTAAACAGAATTATAAAACCATTCTAATAATAATTAATGGAAAAAATATACAATCACAACTGATTTTAGTTCCAACAAGTCATTTAAGTCAACCATGATATCTTCAGGAATCGAATGAATTGAAGTAAATAGTAAGATACTTGGGTGGATCCACTGTTGCTGATTTACTGCTGGCCAAGTAGCCATATCCAAAAACTTTGACTGCTAGCAACCAAAGGACTGTAATTACGTAATATTATATTTTGTACTTGGGATTGTGTTAGACTACAATTTTATTTATTTTTTAATTAATTAATTAATTATTATTATTATTTTTTTTTTGAGACGGAGTCTCGCTCTGTTGCCAGGCTGGATGGAGTTCAGTGGCCCCGTCTCTGCTCACTACAACCTCCGCCTCCTGGGTTCAAGTGATTCTCCTGCCTCAGCCTCCCAAGTAGCTGGGACTACAGGTGCGCACCACCACACCTAGCTATTTTTTGTATTTTTAGTAGAGAGAGCATTTCACCATGTTGGCCAGGATGGTCTTGGTCTCTTGACCACATGATCTGCCCACCTTGGCCTCCTAAAGTACTGGGATTACAGGTGTGAGCCACTGTGTCAGTCAGGTTACAACTTTATTAATGACTTTAGTGAAGATATAGAAAGTATAAATATACTTATCAAACAGCACCGTAAGACAGAGCAAGAAAAAAATACTTATCAAGTTTATTAATATACATACTTGGAAATTCAGATGAATCTCAACGTTCCGGAACAATAAACATAAATAAACTAAAGTTTACTTAGAACCTACATAAATAACCTACATAAATAACAATTGCATACTATTATTTATATCAGTGCAGGATGTGGGAGCCCTCACTTAATGGGAGTTCATGTGAAAAAGGCGTGGGGGATTTCGATGACAGCACATAAACATGAGCAACAGCGTATTTTAGTGCCAAAAATGCTAATGTGACTTTAGTCTGCAGTGCTGGAAATAGATGCCCTGGTCAAGCAGTGATAGCCCCTCTGTGTTCTGTGCTGGTCAGGCCATGTCTGAAATATCTAAATTAAGGGGACATAGGCAGAATGGAATGTATTTAGGAGACTATGACTCAGATAGTTAGGAGTCTGGTAAATTTGTCAGACAAAAGATGCTGGGAAAGTTAGGGATGTTTGGCATGGAGAAAGAACGTCTGCAGGAGAACTGAGAAGCTGCACTGAGGTACAAATGGATTAGGCATACATTTTGAAAATTTACAGATTTGAAAGTCTGTCATATTGAAAAGAAATGGGATTTATTTTGTGTAGGCGCTGTAGGCATACTAGTATTAATGAAAATAAATTTAATAAAACAATTGTAAATATTAAGCTATTGAGACTCTAAAACATAGTTTTAATATAATGCCTTTGGAGAGCAATTTCTGATGTGTATAAAGAACTATGAAAATGTTCAAACCCCTTAATACATAATTTTTACTTCTGGGAAACTATCCTAAATAAAATGACCTAAAATAAGAGGGAAAAGGTTAATGCACAAAGATAATGCTCATGATGTTATATATAATTATGAAAGAGTAAAATATGGTAAATAAAAACTAATTATTACAGGATCATTCTATAGCATATTGTACATTCATTGTATGGTAGGATGAAAAATTATTTATGATCAAACTCAAAGTGAAAATTTATCTAAGTAAAAATCTGTGCCCTAATTTAAGCTGAAAGATACCAAATTACTATGTTCATTATACTACCACTGATAATAACAGCTAGGCTTTATTGAATTTATACCGTGTGTTAGGCCCTGTTCTAAGTGCTTTCTGTGTATTAAATAATTTAATTTTCTCCATGAAATATAGCATGAACTTTGGTGCCAGCCTATATGAGTTCAAATTATGGCTTTACCATTTACTTAGCTGTATGGCTTAGGACAAGTCAATTACCCTGTCTGTGATTTAGTTTTTTAATCTTTAAAATGGAGATCATTTCAGAGGATCATCAAAAAAAAAAATAAAATAAATAAGTTAATGTATACAAAATGCTTAGAACAGTATTTGGGTTATAGTATGTGCTGTCTAAATGTTAGTTCTTTTTATTATTATTATTATGTATTTATTTCAGATGATTAAGCAACTAACATGTGTGTTAAAAGATTAATCAGGAATATATCAAGAATATAACAAATTACATTAATGAGGCTATGATTATTTTTTCTAATATTTTCAGTTTTAAAATATGTAATGGAATAAATTAGTTTTATAGTTAAAAACAGTTTAGAGAAAAAAATGATCCTACAATTATAGAAAGTATTTAATTTGAGGCTAGAGTAATTAATGTTCATTAACAACATTTTACATGCTGGGCATTTATGCCAGGTCCTGAGGATATAAAATGACATAAAAGTGAATAAAACACAATTTTTAGTTTGCTTATAACTTAGAGAGAGAAGCACAACTATACATGTACTATTGCAATACTGAATAGGTCTGAACTTGATGCAACTTCAGCAAAGTCTTAGAAGTAAGAAGAACACCACTGCTTTGATAAATGCCAAGTAGCTCAGTATAGCTGCAGTAGAAGTTGAGTCTAGAGAGGTAAAACAAGTCCAGATCATGAATGTTCTCATAGTCAGCTTTAAGAACTTCGGCTTTATTCTATGTAGGGGGAAGTTGGGAACCACTGAAGCTATTAAAAAGGGGTATAACATGATCACCTTTTTGATTTACAAAGCTTATTTGCTTGAAGTTTCATGAGTAAATTGAAGAGGAACAAAATCAGAGTCAAAAGACAAGATACGAATTCCTAAAGTAATCCAGAGGAGGATTTGAATTCAGGAAGTACAGAGGATGGAAGGACTAACTCTATAAATATTTAGAATATAAGCTGTCTTAGTTCTGGTTTCTCCAAACGTAGATCCAAGGCAAAAAACTTTGGTACAGCTAAGTTTTTTGGAGGCAATTCCAAGTATGCATAAGTGTGGAGATGGGGAAAAGAACAGGAGGAAGGAAGAAAGGCCAAGAAAGGATGCACTGATAATGAGTTACTCCTGTGGGCAGGTGGACTCAGTCTTGCTGGGGAACATCTCAGAAACCATGTGGAACACGTATGAGCATGATATGAGCATGGTTGAGGCCCTAAAAGTAAATATTACCACCTCGAAATATAGTGAGAAGAGCATAAAATGCTGACATCTGAAGGTGAAATAACACTTAAGGTTTCAATGAACAAAGGAAGAAAACTAGGTAACAGCAATCAGAAAGCGAGCAAGAATCAGAAAACAGTGGTGTCACAGAAACCAAACAAGGAAATAATATAAATAATAGGAGGCAAGAATGAGAGGCATATGTTTGTGGCAAATTTCCTTTCAAGTAACTTGGCTAAAAATGAGGGAGATGGGCAGTGTTAATAAATGTGGCTTTTTCTTTGGTGGGGGGCAATGACAAACCATCTTGAGGTGTGTCTAAATTTATCATGGAGGCAACCTGCATATGGCTAAATGATGGCAAGAAAGAACCAGTAACAAGAGAAACCCTGATTTCAGAGGAGAGGGAGTAGAATCTCTGAGCAGGTAGACAGGGTGGATCCAGAAAGAGAGGTTTGTCTTAAAAATGAGGAAGAGCGACCATTCCCTAGGCAGCACTCTGGGCGACCCAGTATTGAGCTGTTTGCAAGGGTGGTTGATGGTTTGGAATTGTGTACATTTTTGCAACATGACTTTGACTTTTATTATTTCATGAGGTAGAATCTGTTTTTCCACCCATTGAATCTAGGATTTGTTTTGATAAATAGAATACATCAGAAATGATACTATGACTTCTGAGGCTAGGCCTTAAAAGGCCTTTATAGATTCCATTTTACCTGTTTTTGAAATCTGAGAACATCATGATATGAAGAAGCCCAGTGTCGCTTAATAGAGGATAAGAGGCCACATGGAGCAGAATCGGTGCTTTAGCTGACAGCAGGAACTTCCAGACATGTGAGGAAAGCCAGCTTGGACACTCCAGCCGCAGTTGAGGGACCAGATGATGAGCCCAGGCAATAGGGGAATGCCCATTCAATCCTCAGAAATCTTGAGAAATTATAGACCATTGCTGCTTTAAGTCACTAAGTATTAGAATGATTTATTATGCAGCAATAGTTAACTGAAACAGGAAATGAGGATTAAATTTTGACCTAGTAGCTTCTCTCTCTCTGTCTCTCTCTCTCTTTTTCTTCTTTGGAAAATAGTAGCTGCAGTCACCTAGTGAGATTTAGGGAAGAGGTAGAGGGGTGCTGGGCTTGTGGAGAGCGACGAAGATTTAAAATGATAAGGCATATGTAGATCTGTCAGGCAGCTCCTCTGGTCAAGATGAGGTGGGTTGCAGCTGGCCACGGATGTTTCGGAAAATGGTTTTAATAGTGGATGGGAGGTAGGCCCTCAAAGTCCTTTCCAATTCTAACATTCCATCATCTGACTAAAACAAATACAAGTTTGTAGAGAAGAATTTACTCACTAGTTGGAAAACATGTAATATCAAGTGGGGAAAAATCTAGGATAACTGATGAAAAGTGAGTCTTGTACAGCATGCTAATAGGAGAGCTATTGTGGATTGTAAGGCAGAAGGAAAGGGAGATATGGATAGCTCAGGGAAAAGTGTGGAGACAGGAGAATGAAGATTGAAAATGGAAGATAATGAGAAAGTATGGGTGTTTAGAACTCAGGATAAAGCTTGCTTATACACAGGAACAGGGAGCTTGAGATTTGGCAAGAATTTAGCTTTGAAGGAAAAGATCTGGAGTTTATGTTTGACCTCTAGGGCAAGAGAAGTACTTAGAGTATGGCGATAATTGGAAACTGACCTGATAACAGCAATCTCAACCACGGCCTATTGCATATTGTAATATAAGTGAAGACTGCCGAGTGAGCACTCAGAAAGTGGTAGAGTATAGGAGCCCAGGATTGAGACAGGGAATTTGGGAGTTGGGACTAACAGTAAAGACTAGGTTAGCAGATTGTAGGACTGCTAATTTTCTGTATTTTCCTAGTATCTGTTTTCTCTGAAAACAAACATGAAACTTTTAATAACAAGCTTGAAAGTACATGTATCTTACCACTTTAATTCTAAGTAAGCCTCACTTTTCTCAAACTACATCAAAATAACAAGATCCTAGAGAAGTGTCAGCATAGTGTTTATAGAATTTCAGGAATCTCCAGCATTCTCAATCTATTATCTTGCTCAGTTTGTTCTCACAACACTGATCCTATTCTGGCATTTGATGTAAACTACCTGTTTATTAACTTCATTGTTTATTTTCTGTTCTCTATTCCCTAAAAGAATATAAGCTCCACAATAGTAGGGATTTGTTTCTCTATTTTGTTCACTAACACATCCTTAGTGCCTATACTAGTACCAAGCAAAAAATAGGCATTCAATAAATATCTATTGAATGAATGAATTAACGACTGTGTCAAGTACTTAAGAATCTGAATAAGGCAGACCAGGGAATTTACACTTATGTGACCAGCCAAGAGATCTGGATTGCAAAATCTTTTTTTCCATTTTAGAGGATATATATTCTGCATAAGTGGGATGCTATACATGCCTTTGAGTGACACCAAAGGCATTTCTCCAGGTCAAAGAGCTAGAGAATCCTTATTGCTAGAGGTAGACAATTGACTGAAAAGTCAGAAGGCTGGTGTTCCATATCCTGACCCCGTGACATACTTGCTATATTAAACCTTTGGACATTCATTCTCTGTCTCAGTTTCCTGTCTAGAAAATACAGATGATAACAACGATATCCACCCAAACCCACAGGGTCAATGTGAAGGCCCAGGCACATTGTTTTATAAACTATGAGTATCATTATTCTAAAATTTAATGCAAGTTAGTTTTAACTTATTACATTTTATTTCTATTAGATCTTGCTTTTTATATGGCATTTTTGCAATGACCTGTATGCAGATTAACAGGATCAAAACATGTTATGGATATCATTACTGATTTCTGGAGAAACATCTGATCAACTCAAGGATCATTAAAGTGAGAGAAACATATTTCTCCATGAAAAAACTACAATTATAATAATATTTAGTAAGCAGAAATATTTGCTATTCACAATAGTCACCTTGTTATTATGTCCATTATTATATTTATTTGAAGGGTAGCTGGTGTCTGATGTCTCTGTTTCATATTTATGTTTTATTTCCTGTAAAAGATAGTTTCTTGGAGAAGAGCGTCTTATATTTACATTATTTCATTAAGATCCTTTTCACCTAACTTTACCTTGATGTCTAATACATAGATCAAGCCAAAGTCACTCTCAGAATGCCAAGCAACTTCTGCTCGCCTATTTCTTTTTAAATAAATGGAATAAGCATTTTTTCGTCTGAGAGAATGAAACTTACACGGTGACCCCATCAACTGCAGTGATTTGCTCATAAAAGGTGGAGGGGTGGAAAAGAAGGGAGCCAAAGAAATGACAAGTTTGGCAATGAGGAAATTTCAACCTCAAACGGCATAGAAGCAATGTAAAATAAGCATATTTAAATCTGTAACAGAAAATTGTGTAAACCCTTAAAATGTCTCTCCTCCCCAGTCTGGAATAGTTCCATATCAGCCGGGATTCTTCTTTTCTTTTAAGGTACAGACATATTGGGAATAGGGCATCAATCACATGAGCCCATTGGTACCCTGACCTGGCATAAAGTAGTGTCCTCTAGGGGAAAAGGCATGAGGTCAAGATAAACATTGGGTTGAAGGTTGGCAAGGATGGATCCTGAAAATCTACTTTGCGTTCAGACAGGTCCAGTGAAGTCACTGAAGCCCCCAAGAAAGGTTGCTTGAAGGGCAATTAAAAGGGTAGGCATACATGCTGGAAGGAATGAAGCAAAGCAGCAACAGATTAGAGTGGAAAGCCCCAAAAAGACATCTCACATTTTCCCATTCAGCTGAGACTTGGCCATGCTGATGTTTATCACTAAATCTGGAAATCTGGAAGGCTTGTGCTGTGCTGAGCATGTTTGAATTTCTTTTCCTCAAAGCAAAATTATGAAGGCAATTATGTTCTTTCTGAATTCTTCTGAACCACATTACAATTACTTGGATGCTCCAGCTCATGCTAAACATAATGAACAACGGCTGATCTTAATCAGATGTATGATGTGTTCTGCTACTGAGAAAGCATGTGGCTTCTGAGCCAAAGATATAAATTATACTTCACAGCAAACTTCTGAACAGCAAAGAGGACATAAGGCTACCTTTTCTGTTAACTTATATTTCTTTCATCAGAATTAAAGCTATGTTTTCAAATACACAGACCGTACTTGTCATGGGCCAACAAGTGCTCCTTCTATAGGTGTACTATAGCCACAATGTAAGATGGGTCAGAGTGATTTTTTTTTTTAAATCTGAGGTTATAATAAAATTCAAAAGCATGAGCAGTAAATATGACTTATGAAGGTGCCTACCTCTAGAGATAATTAAATAACAAAATCCATGTTCCTCCAAATATGTCAATTATTCTGTGGTGCATTTCTTGAAGTAAGTCTGCAATCTATCTGATTTTATAGGCACTTACAGAACATCCAAACATGTTTCTACATTTATTTTGCACTACCAGATCCCAGATCTCTTTAGAACAATATGCTGCTACCATGCCATCTTTAAAAGTTTGGAAATTTAGGTATTTGTAATTTGCTTACTTTTAAATTCAATTGCTCATATCTTATTGGTTGCTCTGATTTTTCACAACTTTTCCATAAAATCATTGTAAATAATAAATGTCAGTGTGAGATTTAGGTTTCTGATATCATTGACATTCAAATGCTTACAAATGCACACATATTAATATGTAAAGTCTGATACCTACCACAAAAATAGGTTTTAACAACATTTACTTTTAAATATAGTTCTAATGAAGAAAAAGGCACAAGGCGGAGTGTAGAGATGAAATCTATTACAGCTCTGGTCCTAAGTAGTTTCATTTCCCTAGGAGAGCCACATTTAACTTTATTTTTTAAGGAGCTTTTTTTTTTTTTTTTAATTGATGATAACAAAGTGTCTAACTAGATTTAGTTGTTCAGCCAACAAATGATTGAGTGCATATTATGTATAAGGCCTCATGCTAGATGTGGGGTAGTGCCCAGGGTTACAAGTGGGCTGCAAAATCAGTCTTTGTTTTCTAGGCATTTCCACTAACACATTAACTTCTCCCTCTTACCTACATTCCAGTTTGAGGTTTCCCACTACCTAAAAATCACCTTGAATCAAGCTATTTAAAAACAGACTTATCCACTTCCTGACAAGTCAATTTCCCTTTCTCTGTCAATGACAACCCACTTCCCAATGAGCGAGCACAGAAATTTTGGAATCTATCTGACCTCTCCTACACCTTCATTGACCATTTCCAAACTTCCACCAAGACTTACTGATTCATCTTAATTTGTCTTGAATACATCTTTCTTTTTTTTTCCGGTTGCCCCTAATACAGCCTGAAGGCTCATCCTTTAAGTAGCAGATTATAGTTCTTGAGTGTCTATATATTTCCTAGTTTTCAGGCACCCCATTATCCAATCCAATTTATATATAACTTCCCAAATGAAGTTTCATAAAATGGCAACTTACGATGGCTTCTCAATGTCCTCATATTAGGTCCAAGCTCCTGTGTTTGTCTTTCAAGATCTGCCACCATCCTTTCCTCTTCTTTCATCTCAGTATGAGGCCTGTTTACTTACCAACACACTCACTTATTCTCAAGTCTAGGCCCTTGCTCTTGTGGCTTCCCAAGCTTGGAGTGACATTTTTCTTCTCATATTGAAAGTTAAGTCATCTTTCAAGATTTAAGTCAAGAACCAAGAATCATCTCCTCATGTTTTGAATTCCCGTTGAATTTATAGTCTTTTCTGCACTGGTTGTTGGCACTATTCCCTATTCCTAAGCATTTCATGTATGTCGTTGATTAGGTTAAAGCTTTTATATTTGCTTTACATGTAAACATTTCCCATGGAATTTAGCATAATGCCAGACACATAAAATGTATTACATAAATACGTGTTGATTGACTGACCCACATTTATGCTATGGCTAAATAAAAAAACCTTAACCCACCAACAAACATTTTCAGAGACAATTCAACTCAGTTTTATGGGTAAGTCAAGATATAAGGCATAGTCCCTCATGTCTTATTAACATTACTTCACAAATGCATGTAGAATTCTGATGGTTCAGTCCAGTCTAGATTCATTCAGACAGACCATTAGCAACATCCTTCTTGCAACCTTACCCTTACTATCCAATGTATGCACTCTTTTGTTCCTTTCCCAGTGTTGGCTGTCTTCCTTTTTCCTCATCCATACCTTAACCTTCTACAAAGATAGAATAACCTTAGCAAGGACATTCCTCATTACATCAAGGCTTCATTCAGGCCTGGTTTCTCAATTTTCCACTGCTTTGACTTCTGGTGCCTTGAAAGGAGGGACTGTAGAATTTAGAGGGTGGAAATCTCACAATAGGATAGGTTCTTATAATGAGAAACAGTGACTGAAGAGATCAAATGGGGGCACTAAGGCTTCTAAAAAGAAATATGAACCCCTTTTCACTCTACTAAGGTTCATTCATATAATTAAGGACTTCTGACATCAGATTTTTCTAAAATCACAAAGACAGGACTAGATAAGAAAGAAAACATATAGGTTTTTCTCAAATCAGAAACTGAAAATGAGAATTTCATAAAATATTTTAGCAATATTTAACCATCCTTTAAAGGGACACTTCATTTTAAGTAGGTGGTTTAAGTCTTAAAGCTTGCTGTTTACTATATTCCTCTTTAAAATTTGTGTAACTATTAGTAATTAGTGAAAATTAACTTTTATGTGTTTATGTAAAGTTAAGGTTTTGAAGAATAACATGAACTGCATTTCTGTTTATTATAGCTTATGCACAAAGTCTGGCCAGTTGGTCTACTCACCATTACTCTCCCAGAGGTACCTGAATTGAAGGTATAATTCCTAAAAGAATAAAGCTGGTGTCTAGAGGGACAGCTGTACTCATTTAACCTTAAAAACTGGTGGATGGGATGGGTGGAGAGTATAGGAGGGTAATTATAGGAGGGAGGGAAAGAGAACTTAAAAACTTAGCGTCTAGCATTAGGTTTGTTATCTGAGATATACGTAAGGAGAGTAAAAGAGTGAAGTATCTCAACAAATTCTACTTTATACCTAGCATAAAATAATGTACTTAAAAATGTGAGAACTCATTACTTTTTATAGTCTTTAGGGCATTATTATCAAATTAACCAAGTCTAAAAGATAAAATGCAGAAAATCCACATATTTTTATTAATGAAATAATTATAGTGATTCATAGATCCTTGTTATCCAAGTAGATATAATCTGTTTTTGCTTATTATTATAGCTACTAAAAATATAGGCTTGTTTAGTTTAAATTATTAAACTAAAGTTTAACTAGCTACTGCTCTTTTTTTCTATAATGTCCAATTAAACAAAAATTGCATTTACTAAAAATTCTATTAAATATTAAGCAAAAGAGCTCTAATATTCAGTTTATATAATTTTCAACAAGTTAGTTATACTTTAAAAATCATATCTATGGCCAGGAGCTGTGACTCACGCCTGTAATCCCAGCACTTTGGGAGGCTGAGGCAGGTGGATCACTAGGTCAAAAATTCAAGACCAGCCTGACCAACGTAGTGAAACCCCATCTTTACTAGAAATACAAAAATTAGCAGGGCATGGTGGCACGTGCCTGTAATCCCAGTTACTAGGAGGCTGAGGCAGGAGAATCACCTGAACCCAGGAGGTAGAGGTTGCAGTGAGCTGAGATCACACCACCGTACTCCAGCCTGGGTGACAGAGCAAGACTCCATCTGAAAATAATAATAATAATAATAATAATATCTACAATGAACGTAACCAATATTAAAGGGTTTGAAGGTAGATACAAGAAACCCTATAAAGTTCATTATAAACATTAGACCAAGCTCAATAAATCAGTAAAGCCCAAACTCACGGAAGTGATATTAACCCTTTCAGAGCACCACCTCATTTGCCTCCAAATCCTTCCTACTGGATTTCAAACAGGTGCATTTAAGCTACTCTGAAATGAGAACAATTAAAGAATTCTTGCCAAAAGAACATAATTATGGAACAATAGCTTTTTTGGATACAGAACTTCCTTGAGGTCAATCCAGGCATCAACAAAAATCACTAATCCCTTCCTCTAATATTACCAAGGCATTTTTTTTTTTTTTTTTACTTTAAGTTAGCTTCCATTGCCAAATGACTAGATTGCATTTTCCACCATAAATAATTCATTCTGTTAAAGTTTCGTTCATAAAAGAAACTGTAATCAAATAACATTTCCCATTACCTTGTAAAATAAGTAAACAACAACAAAACCCACGGGCTTACCATTTTCCTTCTTCATTTTCATATTGTTGAACAGTATATCCAAACATGTCTTCCACTGGGCCGCTGAAAGTCATCGAATTTTTCACATCAACATTGAATGATACGCAGCAGCGTAGAACAACTTTAGGAGAAAAACAAAATCCAGTTACATAAAGTTAACTAAGATTCCATCATGTTTTGAGTTATGGAAGGCATTGTTGAGGTTACCATCCAAAGCTGTTTCTATTTAAAAAAAAATGAAACTCAAAGAATGAAAACTCAAGGAAGGTCACCATTCTTAACTGTATTACTAACTGTAAATCAACATAATGACTTTAAAGAACACAAATACTAACATTCAAAAAAATTCCATACTAATTTAATATCTGTACCATTCCTAGAGCTAAGGATTTCAGAATGTGTGGAAAAGAGCAGGCAGAAACTCAGATTCTTATATGACTAATACAGTTGCAGATAGTTTTCCAGCAGTGAGCCCTGCAGAAAACCATGGCCATCAGTGAACTCTGAACAGCTCATTTTCCCATTTCAACTATAGAGAATGCACACATCACCATGTAAAGCTTTATAAAAATAGTTGTTCTCCTTGCTGCTTCCAAAGGAAAAGGCAAACTGATGCTCTCCACCCAGAGATGGCTTCCCATGCAGGCCTGAGATTGCTGTGTTTCCCTTCCTTAATCAAGTGTTGGATGGAAACTTATACTAATTCTCTGAAGCTTCCTTATAAAATTGGTGTTGATAAATTCACCAGTTGTTATCCAGATTAAATCACATGATATATCTAAAGGGTCTACCCAATGCCTGGCACATACTACATATTTGATGAGGGTTAATTCTTTTTAATTTTCTCACAGTACAGGTTGTGGAAACTCTTAGTAAGTGAGACTGTCTCTTAAAGAAGTTCTAGAATCACCACCTCAAATGGATGGTGCCAAATTCCTGCTTTGGTTTTGGTTTTTAAAGTATACTTATGAAGTTCCAAAATATTCTTCTCCTAGATGTAACTAAGAATTCTTTCCAGGGGGCCACAATGGCTCATGCTTGTAATCCCAGCACTTTGAGAGGTGGGTGGATCACCTGAGGTCAGGAGTTTGAAGCTAGCCTGGCCAACAGGATGAAATTCCGTCTCTACTAAAAATACACAAAAAATTAGCTAAGTGTGGTGGCGTACACCTGTAGTCCCAGCTAATCGGGAGGCTGAGGCAGGCGCACCGCTTGAACCTGGGAGACGGAGGTTGCAGTGAGCCAAGATTGTCCCACTGCACTCCAACCTGGGCAACAGAGAAAGACCGTCTCAAACAGACAAAACAAACAAACAAACAAAATTATTTCCAAAGAACACTGTCTTATAAAATTATAGAGCCTCATCAGGTACATTCAGAGGTGGCTAAATTCAGTCTCCTTTGTTAAAATCACCATATAGACACATAGATTCTGAAAAATTATCTTTTCTAGTCTTATAAATTGTGAGTGGATTAAATCACTCTAATATTTTAACCCTTGCTCACTATGAACTTTTTTCATAAATGTACTTTAAGTCCACACTACTCTAAATTTATAATCTTTAAGTTTTGGCAACAATAGTAACTGCTTTTTCCTTGAAGAATAAATTCATCAAAGAAACAAAAAAGATACACCTGTGTATCTATCTGTAAAGTCTTTCTTGACCTCCCTACCTAGAAGTAATCTTTAAACTTCTAAAACCTCCTTTCGTATTTTTTAAGAAACCTCTCATGGAGATAATTATTGAATACTATATAGTTATCTGTGTGAGATTTCCCCCCGCCAGATTGGAAAATTCCTAGAAAACAATGACTCTCTTACTTACCTTTTTTCAATCCTTTATCAAAATCTCGCACAACTCCTTGTACACAGATGGGCAGTAACATATTTTCAGACTGACAGATAAAACGTTGAAGGAAGAAGTATGCCACCTCTAGTTAAAGATGAACTGGCAACTATTTCATCTTAGTTAAAGAAGATTTTATGGAGATAGAAACTTTCAACTAAGATTTTTAAAGAGAGAAAGAGATGAGATTTGGCAGTGAAAAGAAAATGTGTACCCAGGATTTGAGAGGGTCTCTGCAAGTATTAAGACACAGGTCAGGACAAATACGGTTGCAAGATCATGAAGAGATTTGTCTAGCTGGCATGAAGGAAGCAGAAAAAGAACGGGTGAATTGCATGGGTCCTTTTATGTACATTTGCTGTTCATTCTTCAAGGGTGATAGAGAACAGCTGGTTACCATCTTCTGCATAATAGTCTTTCATATATTTGAAGACAGTTTTAAATGCTGCTTACTCTCTAAACTAAATAGTCATGCACTGCATAATAATGTTTCAGTTAATGACAAACTGTATATACAATGGTGGTGTCATAAGATTATAATACAATAGCTTTAGTGTACCTGTACTTTTCTATGTTCAGATATGTTTAGACACACTAATATTTTACTTTTTTTTTTTTTTCTTTTTTAAGGCTGAGTCTCACTCTGTTGCGCAGGCTGGGGTGCAGTGGTGCAATCTCTGTTCACCGCAACCTCGTCTCCCGGCTTCAAGCTATTCTCATGCCTCAGCCTCCCAAGTACCTGGGATTACAGGTGCCTGCCACCATGTTTGGCTAATTTTTAAATATTTTTAGAAGAGACTGAGTTTTGCCATGTTGGCCAGGCTGATCTCAAACTGCTGGCCTCAAGTGATCTACCTGCCTTGGCCTCTCGAAGTGATGGGATTACAGGTGTGAGTCACTGCGCCCGGCCACCATTGTGTTTCCGTGGCCTACAGTACACAGTATAGTAACCACCTGTAGGGGTCTGTAGCCTAGAAAACTTAGGTGATATACCGCCTAGATGTGTAGCTCTAAAATCTAGATTTGTGTAAATATACTCTATGATATTCGCACAATGATGAAATCACCTAAGGACACAGTTTGCAGAACACATCTCCATCACTAGGTGATGCATGACTGTAGCAGATGCTCCTATTCTTTGCTCATAGGCTTTGTGTATCTATTTTTTGAACAATTTCAACGAAGTATTTTTTGATACAAGAAATGCATAAAATAATACTTCTGTAGGAGGGTTTCTCAACTTTGGTACTATTCACGTATGGGTCATAAAATTCTTGTTATCGGGGCTATCCTGTATACTATAGAGTGTTTAGCAGCATCCTTGGCCCCTACCCACATGAAGCCAATAGCGCTTCATGAATTGTCATAATCAAAAATCTCCAGACACAGCCAAATTCCCATGAGGCCAAAATTGTCCCCAGTTGAAAACCACTCTTGAACAGATGAAGCGCAGAACATCACCACCAATTATTTTGTTGAAGAATATGACTGAAAACCAACCATGGCTCATAAACCAGCAGACTCTGCATCACCTGGGAGCTTGTGAATAATGCAGAACCTCAGGCCCTATCCAGATTCCCCGAATCACTACCTACGCTTCCACGAGATCCCCAGGGCAATCATGCCTATTAAGGTTTGAGAAGCACAGCTCTGTAACGTGGTATCTCTTTTTCATAATGTCAATACAGATAACCTAAATAAAAAATACTTACTATGCTGTAGAGAAGAGGGGAAAAGGATCCTCTTTAATCAGGGTCAATTTCACCCCCTTGAAGGATTTTTCTAGCATGTCATCATCTTTAGTACATTTTCTCCAAAAGCCATTTGTGGTACCCCTCCTCAACGTAAGACCAAGCAGTTTTGGTTTCCTTTTTGGGCCTGTTTATTTATTCTACATGTTGTGTGGAATGCCCGGGGGTGTGTGCTGTACTTCTTTTTTCATTTCCTGTCCTTAGAGTTCTACAGGCAATTTGCCCAAAATGATTGTAAATCAGACTCTTTTATGTTTTCTGAGGCACCAAAGAGCCTGAAGAACAAGAGATGACATAAACAAAATAGTTTACATTTACTTCTTTTGATTTAAAGGAGTGAGTAAACAGTAAAAGTAGCCTTTCATAACTTTTAGTTCAATGTGCATTTTGTTATACTATACTATTCGGAACTTTATGTACCAGAAGTAAAGAAAAATTGTACTTATTCACAACTGAGCCTCTGTTTCCATCCCCAAAAAAGCAAAACACAGAGGTGGTTTCAGAGACAACATAGAAAAAATACAAAAGATAATGGGAAATAAACATAGATAAGACAGATATCAAAAGTAAATTCTGATTTCACATGTACCAGCAATTGAAAACCAGTATTTTTTCCCCTAGCAAATAATAACTATATTGTGTACTGACCAGGTGTTACTCTCATTTAATTTGCCAGCAACTCTATAATTAAATACCATTACTATCATCATTCTGAAAATAAGGAGAAGAAAGCTTGGGAAGGCAGAGAAATGTGCCCACATTTCCACAGGCTTCCAAGTCCAAAGTAGTAACCAATATTCATATTAATTCAATTTTTACATCTTAGGTCTAAAACTAGAAAGGGCTATGCAAAGTGATATGAGGATGAGCTTAGAAGACAGCCACATATTAGTCCGCATAACTGCATCTCCTGAGAGGCAAATTTGGGGAGGAGACTTTTCTACAATAGCAATGGGCTGGAAAGGATTTGGGGAATGAGTGGAAAGGCTGGGTAAGGAGAGAAATCCTGGCCACAGAGCTCCAGATCTAACTTCGTGAAGGACTTCAGCTACAACTTACAGGTCTAGGTAGAAAAGAAATGAAAAGACTTGCTCCCATTCAAATATGGTTATATATGCGATATATGTAAGTGTTAAGAACAAAAGAGAAAGGTGAAATTGCTGGTGTTGAAGGGTATCTCTTATAAAAATAAATTATGAGCAATTCCTTTACCCCAGGATGGAATTTGATATGTAAGAAAACTAAATGAGAAAGAGGGAGAAGCAACCTACAGCTCTACCGTACTTTCTGCTTACAAACATTTTAAATATAATAACATAATAATAATAATAATAACCGTAATGATATTGAGCTATTCAAACATTTGTGGAGGTGAGGCAGGACAGCAGACATTCCCCTCTTTTTGTATATTAGGAAACTGAAGCTCAGAGAGGTTGAGTGATTTGCCAAAGGCCAGCCTGCTTTAATGGCAGAGCCAAGATTTCAACATTGATCTTATGAGGCTAAATCATAGGATTTCTGTAACTAGGGTGCTATTGAGTTGGTCTGATTAATTAAAATAAAAGTAAAAATAACCCAGCTCACAACAATCCTCAAAAGGCTCATGATGGCTCTTAATCATCTTGTAGCTCTGGAGTATTTGACAATAGGACTGGCAGAAAAAGGATAAATGGAGGTGACAGAGGCTGTTGACAGATGGAAAGAAGCCACCCTCTTGTACGCATCCTTGAGTTCCAAGAAGTGTTACTGTAGCCCGTTTAGTTGTTGGCTTCTTAATAAAGAAAGTCTGTCTTTGGACCAGGTGGGTCAGACTGAATCCCAATCTAGTAATATCCAGATGGGAATATTCAACAATGAATGCAATTCTGAATATTGCAAATTTCAAGCCAAGGAAAGAGGATATCAAATAAATGATGACAAGGTAATGTATTAAAATGCTATTGCTTTATTTCAAAGCTTCCTATATATGTTTATCCTATTTAGAAATAGAAGAAATCATAGAATTAACATTATTTTTATTATTTTTAATATAAATAATGAAATAATGACATAAGATTAAGATAAGACATAATCATAATTATGTTTTTATAGTGAATTAATGGTTTAGGGCAAATTTCTTGGTGATAAAGAAAGATAGTCATCCCTGGAGACACATGAACTAATCTTTTCATCTATATTATTTATTAAATCATTCATATATTCCACCACTCCACAAATATAACCAAGTGTTTACTCTGAATTGAATATATGGTAGGCCCTGGAAATACAGTCATAAAAAGATGGTGCTAGGCCAGGCACAGTGGCTCACACTTGAAATTCCAGCACTTTGGGAGGCCAAGTCAGGTGGATTACCTCAACTCAGGAGTTCAAGACCAGCCTGGCCAATATGGTGAAACCCTATCTCTACTAAAAATACAAAAATATTAGCTGAGCTTAGGGGTGCACACCTGTAGTCCCAGCTACTCAGAAGACTGAGGCAGGAGAATTGCTTGAACCTGGGAGGCAGAAGTTGCAGTAAGCCGAGATTGTGCCAATGCACTCCAGCCTGGGTAACAGAGTGAGACTTCATCTCAAAAAAAAAAAAAAAAAAAAAAAAAAAGATGATGCTCCCAGCTCCCCCCCAAAAAAGGCAAGTGATTTCACCTCTATGAACCTCAGTTTACCATATTTGAAATGAGCTTACAAATAACTTTCAGGTATTAATTGCTGCAAGAAATACAAATTATGCATTTAGCAAAAGAGAATGATCAAGAAATGAGCTAACTGATTTCATAGGTAGAATACAAATAATCAATATACCATCTGGCAGTTGATTTTTCTTTCAAAAGAGGACTTTTCCCTCATTTTGATGACTGTATCTTGAAACACAATACAGGTATGTTACATCAGTGGGGATGAGACAGCAGATTCTTGGACTCATTCTCATAGCAAATTTCCTGTTTCTAAACTTGGCTGCAATGAGATACATAAAGAAAATCTAAGATGAAGGTGTCAGGCCTTCCAAGTGGAAGAGCTAGCCAGGGAGGAGGAGTGCAGATGACACCAGTCCATTCAGTTAGAACCCTTGGATTCTCATCTCAGTTGCTCAAAACATGATGCATATCTGTGATACCACCTAGGATCTGAGCCAATAACAAGTTGGACCTTCTTTCACTCTAACGAAAATTTACTCCCCTCTAACCTATTTTAAGGGTTGCAAGTCTATTACAAAGACAGGGTGACCCTGCGGTGACTCTTTCTAGTATATTAATGTCCTACTAATGAATTCACAGACCTAAACCACCTGAGAATCAGACAGCATATCTAGAAAGTATGAGCTCTATAATGAAGAGCTGGAGAGGCCCCTCCCTTCCCCAAGCCTGAGCCCTAGTATATTCTTGGTAGCTCTTACCTCTTGTGCCAAAGCCTCCTGGTGGAAAGAGTTAATTCACCCCATTCACATGGTATAAACTGCCAACGTCATATGTTCTCACTATAACTAAAAGGTGATATATTAAGTATTTTCTATAACTCCAAATTTACTTTCAATCTCCTAAATTCAGATGAAATATATTCCATTTTGAGGCATTACAGGGGGTTGGAAGAAAAATATTTTAGTAATAAGAGTTTGTGAAAGTTGGAAGCCCTTTTCCTTAATGTATAACGACTTTATAATATTAGTCTTATGGGTCAGAAATTTTAATCAGTTTTATTACTCTTAATAGGTTGAGTTTGATCTCAGTTTTGATGTATATGGTTGCTGTAAAAGATAACATTTGACTCAAAGTGTAACTGAATCCAAAAACTCTATAGTACTACATTCATTCTAGTTGGTTTGAAATCTAAAATGAGTATTTTTATAGCACTATAACCTTGAGAAGCAGGAGCCACAGACCTCTAGTGGTAAAGATACAAGAAACAAAGATAATTAAAATATGACAATAGTTATAGGGCCTTGTCCGATGAGCACAGAATCAACACAACCATTTGGAAATGACATCATAATCTCAAATACAGAAAATTCATATGTGATGTAAAAAATAATATATCCAACTCGGTGTCTCCTTCAAACAATTGGAACTTCCCAGTACAATTGATGTAAGAAGAAAATCTGGCTCAATAAATCTTATCAAAGTTCTTTCATCAGAAATGATGTAATATGTCAGCAAGACACCTACCTCCATCAACAAGTTTAGAAAAGCAAATCCAAATAAACACCTCATTCAAGCATTTTCCAAGTTTCATCCTGGGAAGCTGCTTTTTAACTTCATCTTGCCATAGCGATCTAATTGTTTTGACTTTTAGTGCTAAAGTCCTGTGGCTCTCCAGTTATTACAAATGGTATTTGAACTTCAAAGTGAGTGTGCATATATATGTATATCTGTGTCTGGTGGAAAGGAGGCAAGGAAGTATAGTTTTTGATACAAAGTAGCTGTTTAATACAAATTTGTTAAATGGGACAGGATGGAATAAATCAAAAAAAATAAAGACTTTTAGTATAAAGGTCATTCTGGCTGTAAGAATTTGTCCCATTTTGGCCGGGCGCGGTGGCTCAAGCCTGTAATCCCAGCACTTTGGGAGGCCGAGGCGGGTGGATCACGAGGTCAGGAGATCGAGACCATCCTGGCTAACATGGTGAAACCCCGTCTCTACTAAAAATACAAAAAAAAAAACAAACTAGCCGGGCGTGGTGGCGGGTGCCTGTAGTCCCAGCTACTCGGAGGCTGAGGCGGGAGAATGGCGTGAACCTGGGAGGTGGAGCTTGCAGTGAGCCGAGATCGCGCCACTGCACTCCAGCCTGGGCGACAGAGCGAGACTCCGTCTCAAAAAAAAAAAAAAAAAAAAAAAAGAATTTGTCCCATTTTATAAGTGCTACCCAGAATAACTCCTAGAGTGTTTCGCAAACATCCTTTGTTAAAAAATCTTCCTTTAAAATTTTTCTACATAAGTTTGTTCTTTCGTGGTGTTTATTTTCCTTTGTAGTATCTACAGACATCTGCTCTTTCCCCATATCCTCCCACCACAAATAATTGCCTGCTTTGCCAGCTCCTCTCAGACCTACTCTTGATCTCTAAAATTCTTAAACAGTTTCAGAAACCAACCCCCTTCACCACATCAGCATCATCTTTCAGATCTATGTGTTACCAAATAAAAAAGCTGCAGAACCTCAGGGGTCCCTGGATCCCACTGTGGGAAACACAACTCGTGTGTTTGTGTAAGCCACATGAGCACAGAACTCTGTTCTCCAGCTGCCCTGGCATCCTGAATGCTGAACTCATTAATTTCTGTGACTGCACAGCATGGAGCACTGCATACGGAAAGGCGTACTACACTTCAAAACAAAACAGGGTGGCATCCTATTCAAGTATTTACCCAGAAATGTGGTATTGTAAGCCTTCACATGTATAAGAATCTGAATAAAAGTGGTACTTTTATTAGTGGAATATTTTCCATGAATTTTATTCATTTACTTATAATTTTTTTCTCAGTAAGATATTGCCAGTTATAAAGGTATTTTTGTTAGTATATACAGCAGGTAGCTTTGAGGGTCAGTAAAGCAAAGAGGTAGTATACACTGTAAAACAAATTATTTTTAATTTATCCACTAGCTTTAACCGGCAATTGCAAATTCCAGGCACTAAGAGATTCCATTGTTGATTCTCCTATACTATTTAACAGGCTAATTTTTCTGGATGACTTGGATGTGAGCTTTTGAAGGCATACACATGTCCAAGCATGAGGGTGAAACAGCAGACACAGTTACTACTTCACCTACTTTCCTTGCTTCACCTGGGGACAGTGAGTTATCTTCTCTTTTGTTTATTTATAAGTTTAACAATTCCAGTGGAAATTAGAGAACTAAAAATCATTTCCTTAACCTTGTATACTATTTCTGCTTTCCTGGCCCATGAAACTACCTGTTGTGCATACTAACAAAAATAACCATAGGACTGGCAATGTGTTGCCAGCTCACGTATCTTACTGAGAAGAAATTATATGTAAATTAATAAAATTCATTTAAAAGAACCTGCTAATAAAGTTATAACTTTTTATTCAGGTTATTTCTTTTAAGGCATCAATGGACAGAGTACATAGGATAGTTGGGTAAGACTTGACCCTGAGATTAAATCAATGACATCCTAAAAGTGTGCAAAAGACAGTACCCAGTTACCTAATGTTCAAATACTACAAGAAGAGCCAAAAGCTATTCTCCCTTTCCCTAATAGTACAATTTGGAGTTTGGAGCTAAACTTGTTTAGCGAAAACACATTTAGATGTAAATAAAAATAAAATAGAAATGAATGAAGAAGAATAACATTTTCAAATATACCTCAAAGTACTTAGTTAGATCATTGAAATTTAGGAGTCAAAGTATAAAGTTTTTTAGAAATATGATCATTCACATATCTTATGGTATCACCTATAACACATAACAGCAATTCTTCACTTAGTGAAACTCCAACATATGAAAAAATCTACTAAATTATGTTGTGACTGTGTTGTTGTTTTGAGGCAGGGTCTCACTCAGTCACCCAGCTTAGGATGCAATGGTGCAATCATGGCTCACTGCAGCCTCAGCCTCTCCAGCTCAAGCCATTCTTCCACCTCAGCCTCCCAAGTAGCTAAGACCACAGGCACAAGCCACCATGCCTGGTTACTTTTTGTATTTTTTGTATAGAAAAATACAAAAGTGCTCATCATGTTGCCCAGACTGGTTTTGAACTCCTGGGCTCAAGTGATCTGCCTGCCTCGGCCTCTCGAAGTGCTGGGATTACAGGCGTGAGTCACCACACCCTGACTCAATGTTGTGATTATTTAGATTGGAAAATAATTACTGGCATTTTAAATCATCTACCACCTTATTTCAAAAATGGAGCATGCCTAGACTTTTACAGATTAACTTTTATACAAGGTTTTCGGGACATATTCAAAACATAAAATGAGGTCTACCTATGTTTTCTTTTCCTGTGAGCCTTAAAGAGGTATTAGATTTAGTTTGCCTTCACCTCTCTTTTTTTAGTTGCCATATTTCTCAGAAACAGGAGGCAAAATATATAGATTCATAACATTTCTTTTCTGATGGAATTCAATTGTCTAAATACTTTCTGGTTTAACACACAAACGGTCAATCATTAACATTAATAAATTAAAGTTTTCATGAAGCTAACTAACAAAATGAAATACTCTGCACACTCTGACAGTGTGCCTCAACCAAAACCAAAAATCTTTTAAAAAAATTGTCCATCCTAGAGTCACCTAGTAGCTTTAACTAGCAATTCCATATTCCGAGATGCCATTGTTGATTTTCCTATGGTGTGTAATAGGCTATTTTTCTGTGTCTCAATACTGCTTCTAATCATACACTGCCACTTAAACTAAAATGATTCTGTATAATTTCTCTCCCTTCTTCGCTACTTCCCAGCTACTTATTATAGCAATTTTCCATTATATCATTCACTACCAAATATTTCCTTCATTCAGAAGTTTTCCGGTTCCTCTGCTTAACTAAAAACTTACCCATTTTATGAAGAGAAAATAAGTCGAACGAATGTAACTTGTTATTCACCTGAAAACACTTAGAAAAGAATTCAGAAAGTATTTTAAAGGACATTAAAGTTTGTTTATAAGAAAATAAGAAAAGTCTCAGTAGCCTGGAATGTTGAAATATTTCAGAAGCCAAGGGTCACTAGAATGCTTGTTTTTGTTTCAGAGGAAAGAGATAACTTTTTGATGCTTTCTTTTCTGTTTTGAGATAACTCTAAACTTTGTTTTCTTAGTTATAATTGCTGTTGCTAAGACCAGGATGATCTTCCAGCACTTAGAACATTAGTTGGGCAGTAACATCCTTTGGATCCAAACTCTATTCCTATCTAGTAGCATCATCTTTTACATTCTTTCCATTAGTCTACAAGAGTATCTTGAAATTGAAATAAATACAGATGTTATAGTCAGTATCCCCAAGAACAAGCAGCCAATATTTCCCTTAAATGGAAGTATTCTGATACTTAGAATCGCAACACTAGTGACTAAGTATTTGTTATATATAAGGATCTTAAAATTCAGGGTAGAGGTTATGTCTGCATGGGGGAAGGGGAGGAAAAAAAATAGGATCTAAAAGGAAATAAAAACATAGCTTTATCTTTGCATGTTTTTAGAGGGAAATGCTGACTTTCCACTTCTGACATTTCCTTCCATGGGGTGAGTGCCTCACCGGTTGTAATACTTAACAACTGGTTAAGGGCTATTTCTCAACCTGCCCTTCCTTCACACTTAACTGATTGGTGAGTCTGGAAGGAGACACTGTATGGGCAGCCCCATCCTCTCTTTCTCATTTGCTTTTAGAAGTGAGCCTGCCTACGTTAAGAAAATGCTTTGCTTTGTTCTTCCAGTACCAGGCTCTCAGCTGGTGCTGGAGTGTAGACAGCCGCGTCTGGGGTTCAGTAGTGGGAATTTAATTCCTCAACCATGCTGATTCATCAGTCTGATTCTTTGTCATTTCCCAATTGGTTCTGACCTCAAGTAAGGAAGAGGTTTGGTCTTTACTGGACTTTCTCAAAAATCCTAATGAAGTGTTATTTCTTGTGAAAAATAAACAATTATAGAAAAATGTTTAGATTTGGCAAAGCTGGGTAGAGGGCACACTGCTATTTGATACATTATTCCTCACAATTTTCTAGTTTGCTTGAAGTATTTCATGATAAAAATGCTTTTAAATTTTTCCAGTATAATTATCATTAGACATTTGAAGATGTAGTAACAGGATACTTCTCTAAGACTTTCTAATTGTATTAAAATTGTCCCCTATTCTCTTAACTAATTCAACAATGAAATCACAGTGCCATTCTTGCTTCTTAGAGAAGCAAAAAGGCACAAAATAGAAGAGCTTGATTGAATGACCTTTATTATCTTTATGCATTTCCTATTCTCTAAAATCTTAATACTTTCAGCCACATTGAGAACAAGGAATGGGCCAGCAGCAGCAGATCTGAGAAGGTACGAGTAGGAAAAGGCAGAGATGTGCTAACTTCAGAGGTAGGCAAAGTGAACAACCAAATGGCAGAAATCTGGCCAAGGGTGATTTGTTGTGGGAGCTGTCATCTTGCATTCATATTCTGGTGTACATCACTGAGACTCAATTTCCAAGGGGGGACAAAAAAAAAGACAAAGATTTTGGAAATCAAATTGGCATTCTGATTAAAGTTCAATTTGCTGACACAAATGTACTGGCCAGAAAAGATACTGACTTGCTAGAATTTTCACTAGTTTCTCTTTCCATAATTTTGTCAGTACTTGTCCACAGTCCACTTTCTTATTTTATGTACTAGCTCTGTGCTATTTTGTCTGGTTGTACCATTGCCTCTTCAGAGATGTGCAAATAATCCTCACCATGAAACTGAAATTTTCTTTAAGAAAGAGACACATGTGCTGCTCCAGGAACTCATAATTCCTTACTCTGGGAGAAATTGAATAAATAGGGAAGTAAATTAAGTAACACTTACTGACTTTCTACTGGCCATTTCTAGTTCATGAATATTAAGCATTCAGGGAAGATGCAAAATAAACAGGTCATCATCCAATTTAGGATTGGTCAGCATGCAAGAGGTGGACTGAACATCTATTTCTAATGATATCAAGAAAATATAAAGATGGAAGAAAGAAATGCCAAGGAGTTTCTACAATTATCAGCAAAGTTCAACAGGATATAGAAAGATAAACGCAGATAAATGAGAATGTGCATTGGACAATTTTCCTTATATATTGCAATTTTTGAAAGCTTTCTAACATCAATCATTTCTCACCATTCCATATATTCTTGCAACTCCTTGCTTTTAAGTTATGATTTGAATCTTGAAAAGGACAGAAATTAGAACAACCGAACCAATAACAACAACAAAAACAAGATCTTATGATATCAATATAATCTAATAACTTATTTCCTCAGAAGGGTTTCTTATATCAAAATACACACACACACACACACGTCTATAAATTCATCACCCAATAAATGCTGCCCCACTTTTTAAGCACCATTTTAGACCCATTAAAATGAGGGCTCATTTGACCTTTCCAGTCTCATTACTACTCTGGCTCAGAATGTCAAGTTATGGCCACCCTTTAATATGTGCAATTCCCTGAAACATTTTGTATTCTCAACTGAACTTCTGCTAAAATTTTCCCTACTTCTGGAAATTCCTTTATTCAATTCTTAGCCTGGTGAACTCTCAACCATCTATCAAAGGCTACCACAAGGTCACTCTCTCCAGCTTCCCCCATTGATAATCATTCTTCCTTTGTTTCTGCAGAACTTTTACACATTTCTCCCATAGGATGTATTGCTTTATATTAAAGGTAACTGGTTTACATGTACTAGTCTCCTGTTAGACTTGGAAGTCCTTCAAGTACTTAAAGATAAGAACTTATATTCTTATCCTCAATGCCTAGCACAATTTTTGGATGTAATTAAGAAGGCTTGTTAGCTCCTAATGTCTACTTTTTTCATTAGTAATAAAATCTTTACTTGGGGCAGCAGTACACACAGCTAGAAGACAACTTGTAGATATGCATAGCTGTATGACTAAATACTGGCCCCAAAAAAGTAAGTGGAAGTATTGTGTGGGATATTCCAGAAATCCCCTGTGTAGAACTGATTCAACTCAGAATGCCCTTTATGTCCTTCTATTTTCTCTTTTATCCTTCTTATACCTTTCTTCTTTGTCCTTCTCTCAATTATGAACTCTTACTTAACAGTTAGCATTCACTCAAGAGTGAATTGTGTCTCCTGAGATTCATATGTTGCAGCCCTAACCCCTAAAGTGACAGCATTTGGAAATAGGGCCTTTAGGGAGGTAATTAAGGTTAAATGAAATCACAGCCAGTGGGGCCCTAATCTGATAGGACTGTTGTCCTTATAATAAAAGAAATAGATACCATTTATCTCTCTCTTTCTCTCCTTCCTTCCTTTTTTCCTTTCTTTCCTTCCTTTCTTTTCTTCTTTCTTTCTTTCTTTTTTTCTTTCTTTTCTTTCTTTCTTTCTTTCTTTCTTTCTTTCTTTCTTTCTTTCTTTCTTCTTTCTTTCTTTCTTTCTTTCTTTCTTTCTTTCTTTCTTTCTTTTTCTTTCTTTCCTTCCTTCCTTCCTTCCTTCCTTCCTTCCTTCCTTTCTCTTTCTTTCTTTCTTTCTTTCTTTCTTTCTTTCTTTCTTTCTTTCTTTCTTTCTTTCTTTCTTTCTTTTTTTCTTTCTTTCTTTCTTTCTCTCTTTCTTTCCCCTCCCTTCCTCCCTCCCTCCCTCCCTCCCTCCCTTCCTTCCTTCCTTCCTTCTCTCTCTCTGTCTCTCCCTCTTTCCCTGTCTCTCTCTCCCCATCTCTCTCTCTCTTTCTCTCTGTCTCTCTCCACCATGTACACAGAGACAAGGCCGTGTGAGGATACAGCAAGAAGGTGGTCATCTACAAGACAGGAAGGGAAGCCTCAAAGGGAAGCCTCAAAACCAAGCTGAAAGCAACTTATTTTGACCTTCTAGCTTCCACAGCAGAGGGATAATACATTTCTGTTGTAAAAGCCACACAGTCTGTGGTATTCTGCTATGGCGACTAAGCAGACTAAGACAGGCTTCAACTGCCCTGTTGGACTATGAATTGAACTTGAATGGAAGTGATGTTTGCTAGGTGCTGGAGCAGAAAGATGAAAGTAACACAGGGTTATGCTGATGATAGAGCCACCACACCAGCAACGAACTGCCTTCACATGGATTGTCTTATTTGTTATTGTACATTGTTCTATAGTGCTAAAGTACCCGATCTTCATAGATTCATTGGCAGATGATGTGTTTAATAAAATTTGTTGAATGAATGAATATGTCATATGAATATTCTTTTTCCATTAGGTGTCTTATTGAGTCTAATTATTATCTCATGTAAGTTTGCAATTCTACACTACCTCATCCAGCCACTGTTTTTCTTTTTTTCCTGTTCTTTGTATTTAATGGCACAATCCCACAAAGTTAATATATCTCCCCCCTCTAAATGGTCACATCATAGTTAATTAAGCTTTATTTTAATTTAGATAAACATTTATCAGAACAACTTCAACTTGCTTAGAAAATATTACTCCTAAATAGACTCTTGCCACAAAATAACCTTGTTCTAAGCTATAACTTTATGATCACATAAAGAAAAAACTCAATATCAACAAAAATAGCCCAGGAAAAGTAATGTTAGTTAACACTGAATAAGTTTACAGAAAACTCTTAACTCTAGCAAGAGCAAAGTAGTAAAATCAGATGGAATCATTTAAGAGAAAGATAAAATGTCTAGGATATGCATGTTCACTAGGAAACATTTTTCCAGAAAATATATTGTAATAATGTTTTATGGAACCCATAATACAATTATATAATATTATGAGGATTTCTTTTAAGACCTGTAGAGTTATACAAAAAGCACATCTTACAAAACTGTGTGAACAATTAAGTTGCATTAGGCTTGGTTGTACTCTTTATGAGGTAATAGTCAGTATACTAAGGGTTCCAGATAGTAGCATTTCATAGTAAAAGTCTATTTTACTGTCTTTTCAAAGATGGTCTTTTAAATTGTAGTACACACAGGTAAAGACCAATTTCAAAGCATGTTTCCTTTTTTTTTTTTTTTTTTTTTTGAGACAGTCTCGGTACGTCACTCAGCTTGGAGTGCAGTGGCACTATCTTGGCTCACTGCAGCCTCCACCTCCTGGGTTCAAGTGATCCTCCCACATCACCCTCCCAAGTAGCTGGGATTACAAGCGTGCACCACCACACCCAGATAATTTTTGTATTTTTAGGGAGATGGGGTCTCACCATGTTGGCCAGGTTGGTCTCAAGCTCTTGACCTCAAATGATCTTCACACCTTGGCTTCCCAAAGTGCTGGGATTACAGGCATGAGTCATCATGCCCAGCCCAAACTCAAAGTTTTTGATGGCTTAACAAAATGAAATAAAAAAGTAACCAAAGACAACCTACCAAAAAAAAAAGCAAAAAAAACATCTTTTGAGAAATAGCACCAGAAAACACACACACACACACACACACACACAGATTTATATATTTCTGCCAGAATCAAAAGGGTATTTTCAATACCTAGAATAGTTTTCAGTATTTAAATCTGCTTCCAAGTTTCTAGTGATAGTGTTCATTCTTTATTCTAATATAGTGTATGTAATATTTGGTTATACAATTCTTGCAAGAGAGACGTATTTGACCATAGGTATAAGAAAATATTGAGATTAGAAGAACTTGCATAGAATTATTTTTGACCTCCTCCTAATATGTGATTGTTTTAGCGATACATCATAGAATCTAATGGGTGGAAGGAATGAGACACCTCAGCTATTATTTAATTTGACCCTTCCATTTCATCAGAAGCCAACAACTACCTTTTTTGGTATCTGTTCTACTTCAACCAAAGATTTTTGAAGGTGCCACAATGTTTTTAAGTGACTCTGCCACCTGGGCCACAACTGACAAGTCCAGGAATGAGTATCAGATCTGAATGAGCCATCGAGTTTCCTACGCTCTTGGCCACAGTTGATTAATTCTATGGGGACCAATCAGAGTACTGTACTCTCTAATCTCAGGTTCGCAGCCTGGAGTAGGCTCTTGTCTTGGTGGAGAGATCCATGGAATAGGAGACTCAAGAGCTCACATGGGTCTGATTCTCTCCAGGAAGCAGGGTTGTAGTGTGACCTAGTGAAATCAAGATGAGGGAAGGAGAGAGTTCTAAAGTACAGAAGAGAACTGAGATTGGGTAGTCCAATCTCCATACTCCAGTAATGAGCCCCCAGACAACTTTATTTCTCTACCACGGCTAGGGGAAGAATGAGGAGGAAGAATGAAGCAACAGAGCTAAGAAATCTAGATGGCTACAAAGACAAGACTCATTGTTTTCTTCTTACTTTATTTTCCCCAAAACCTCTTAAATTTTTTAAAAGGACAGAGAGTAAAAGAGAAAGATTGGGCTTACTCTGTATGTAGATAACAAATATGTTAATCAATGTATAGACATGACTATATTATGAATATGTTATATTCATTCAGCAGACATTAATAAAAGTCCACCATGTGAAAGGAAAGGTAGAACGCCTTCAAGGGATTAAAAGGTAAAAAAAATAAAATATTGTCCCTGACCTCAAAGAATTTGTAGTCACTTGTGAGATATATTTAAGGTATAATTAAATTAGCTAATCTGAAAGGTTAAAAAAGAAAAAAGAAAAAATTCTTAGGCGCTATAAGTGATTACTGTCATTGTGATGCCAATTTTATGAATCCTAAAAATTCTAGAGTTTTTTTTTTCTTTTTTCTTTCATATTTAATCAATGAAAAGGTCTACGCTATCTAAAAGTCATTAGAAACAGGTATCTTGAGACTTAGTTTGGGTAACACTCTGTGTATCATTTTAAAAAGTGCGACTTTTTGGCTGGGTGCAGTGACTCACACCTGTGATCCCAGCACTTTGGGGTGCTGAGGTGGGTGGATCACTTGAGGTCAGGAGTTTGAGACCAGCCTGGCCAACATGGCAAAATCCCATCTCTACTAAAAATACAAAAATTATCTGGGTGTGGTGGTGCACGTCTGTAATCCCAGCTACTTGGGAGACGGAGGCATGAGAATCGCTAGAACCCAGGAGGCGGAGGTTGCAATGAGCCAAGATTTCATTATTGCCCTCCAGTCTGGGCAATAGAGGAGACTCTGTCTCAGAGAAAGAAAAAAAAGTGTGACCTCTTGTAGTTGATTAGACAGGTGATTCCTATATAAAAAACTTCCTAAAAGGTCTCTATATTTCAAGTTGGAAACTCTCTGTGTTAAAAGAGAGTACTGTGTTAAAAGAACTACCAGAAAGTAAAATTATAGCAGGATGAAAACATGACGCAGGACTCACACTGACTTTCATGGCTAGGTCAGATTTAAAGTTGAAATCTTTCATTATGCACATAAAAATACGGGCAAGATGGTGGTGATGTCATCGAACAATAATTGCTGCTTTGTGTCAGGATGGTCTTATTAGGAGGGCAGAGCTGAGGGAGGCCCCAGTTTGCCTTTCCACAAACTGACAGCCCTGCCTGGTGCTTAGATGGAAAATATGTTAGGGTGAGTGCTTCTGCTGTATGTCAGTTATTTCAAAGCCAAACCCTGTAACATATTTTTCCTTCATATCTTGAGTGCAACTACTATTCCACATTATGATCAAAAATCAGTAACACAATTTACATCAACACTTTAGGAAATACTTGGCCTTTGACTAATTTAAAAGTATAAAAAGAGCTTTGTGAAAATTTTCAAAAATCGGACTCTCTTAATTTTTAACCTTTACCAACATGGAGTAAGTTATTGGATGAACTGCAATCAACTTAAAAATGATTATTTTTTAAGAAAAACAACTGTCAAATAAAGCAAAAAAAAAAAAATTGTTTTAAGGTATACCGTCTGGTAAAATGATTAGGATTTATTTAAAACATTCTTACAGTCCTATCTATGAAAACTTTCAAAGTTTACCTTTGAAACAAGTTTTGTAGTGGGAACAATTTAAGAATGTACTAAATTAAAGCCTCATCATCTGTTTCTTAACAGATAATACTATCCAAAAAAGAAAAAATAAGAGAAAAAAAGAAAAAAGACATGCTTCCAAAATAGCACTACAATCTAAAGAGTAGTCTTGTAAGCTTTTAGTCTTCTGAATAAGGCCATTGTCCAAAGTTTTAAATTCATGTGTTCTGATACTGATTGCTTGTCACAGAGCTACTGGCTTTTTGATGTTTAGGGACTAAAATAACTTTTAATCTATTGAATCAAATGTCACTCTTGGGAAGAAAATATTACTTCATCATATATTTATTTAACTGATATATGAAATGAGACCCAACAAGGTTGATCATCAGCCACGTGTCACATGAAAATACAAAGGTGCTGAGGCTCAATATTAAGTATAATATACCTTTTATGACTTGAATCTGCAGCCAGTTGTTAACAAGTACAAAAGTAAAGATCACAAAGTTCAAAATGACCAAATACCAACATTATTGATCACTTAAGGACAGAAACAAAAACAAAAAACCAGGAATGTGCCGTGGGTAACAGTGTGAACACAAAAAAATATGCCTTCTGGAAATTTTAATAGAATTCTCTGTATTTGTCAATACTAAGAAATATGCTTTTTAATGTCTTGAAAGATATTCTCTACATACATGAGTATTGAACTGTTTTCATTAGCTTCCTCTCAAAAAAAATGAAAAAAAACCCCACAACAGATAAATATCCCTTGAAAGTCTTTTTTATAAAAGTTCCCTTTCCATCTAACTATGCTTTTTAAATAGTGAGATCATTTTTCAAAAATTAAGAATTTATAACTTTTATGGTGGTGAGCATCCTGTAAATTCTTTTCCACCCTAACTTAAAGATATTTTGACTCAAAAATCTAGATTACCACATTTTTCTAGTTTTCTTTTTCCTGTTTTTAAAATTTTTATTATCATTATTACTTTTCTTTGGTAAAGACAGGTTTCACCATGTTGACCAAACTGATCTTGAACTCCCGGCCTGAAGTGATCTAGCTGCCTTGGCCTCCCAAACTGCTGGGATTACAGGCATGAGCCACCACACCCGACCAGTAAAATTGTTTTCCATTATATTTTTTAAAGCCATCTTTTAAAAACTGAAGCCTAACAAATGTTCATTATAGTGGGCCAAATTGTGTTCCCCCACACAAAAGATGTCTAGTCCTAATTCCCAGTATCTGTAAATGTGACCTTATTTGGAAACAGGTTCTTTGCAGAAGTACTTAACTTAAGGATCTCTAGATGAGATCATCCTGATTTTTAGGGTGGGCCCAGAATTCAATGACTGGTTATCTTATAAGAGAAAGGAGAGGAATATTTAAGATACCTAGACACACAAACAGAAACATGAAAGAGAGAGAAGACCATGTGAAGACAAAGTTAGAGATTAGTATCAAGTGTCAAGAAGCCATGGAATGCTAAGGATTGCCAGGAACCACCAGAAACTGGAAAAGGCAGGGAGTGATTCTCCCATAGAGCCTTCAGAGGGAGAATGGCTCTGCCAACAGCTTGGTTTTGGACTTCTGGTCTCCAGAATTGTGAGAGAATAAATTTATATTGCTTTAAGCCACTAATGTTTGTACTAATTTGGTATAGCAGCTCTAGGAAACTAATACATTCAGGAAAGGAAACACATGACATTTTTGACAAATATATAAGTGCACAAATTACCACAAAGTGAACACATCCATGAAACCATCACCCAGACATAGAATATTTCCCATGCAACTAAAGTCCTCTTGGGTCTGATTTCTTTTAAAATAAGAAGCAATTCAACGACAAAAAGGCAAGCAACCCAATTAAAAAATGAGTAAATAATATTAATAGAGATTTCTCCAAATAAGTTATACAAATGACCAAAAAGCACATAAAAAGATGCTCAACAGCATTAAATATTAGGGAAAGGTAAATTAAAACCCCAATGGGATACCACTTCACACCCAGTAGAATGGCCATAATAAAAAAAATACAAAACAGAAAATAAGTATTGACAAGGACGTGTAATAATTGGAAATCTCATACATTGTTGGTGGGAATGTAAAGTGGTAATGTTGCTGTGGAAAATAGTTTGGCAGTTCTTCAAAAAGTTACACTTAGAGTTGCCCTACAAGTCAACAATTCTACTCCTAGATATATTACTCCCAAAGAATTGAAAACACATGTTCACAGAAAACTTGTTCACAATTCTTCACAGCAGTACTATTCACAATAGCCAAAAAGGTGGAAATGACTCAAATGTCCATCTAAATAGATAAATGAAAAGTGGTATATCCATACAACAGAATATTATTCAGCTATAAAAAAGGAATGAAATACAGGCACACCACAGAGATACTGTGGGTTTGGTTCCAGACCACTGCAATAAAGCAAGCGGTGCAAATTTTTTGGTCTTCCAGTCCATATAAAACTTATGTTTAAACTACAATGTAATCTATTAAGTGCAAAAAGCATTATTTCTACAAAAACAATATGCATACCTTAGTTTTAAAATAATTTATTGATTAAAAATGTTAACAATCCTTTGAGCCTTTAGTGAGTCATAATCTTTTTGCAGGTGGAGGGTTTGCTTCGATGGTGATGGTTGCTGACTGGTCAGTGTGGTGGTTGCTGAAGGCTGGAGTGGCTCTGGAAATTTCTTAGACTAAAATAACAATGAAGTTTGTCACATCAATTGACTCTTCATTTTATGAAAGATTTCTCTGGAGCATGCAATTTTACCCACGGTTGAATACCTAATGATTAATGCTGTTGAGCATCTTTTTTTTATCGCACTTTTCCCACAGTAAAACTTCTTTCAAAATTAGAGTCAATCCTCAAATCCTGCCATTGCTTTATCATCTAAGTTTACGGGATATTCTAAATTCTTTGTGGTCATTTTAACAATGTTGACAGCATCTTCACCAGGAGTTAATTTCAGGAATTGATTTCATCTCAAGAAACCACTTTCTCTGTTCACTCTGAGAAACAACTCATCCACTAAAGTTTTATCATGAGATCACAATAATGCAGTCACATTTTCAGGATCTATTTCTAATTCCAGTTCTCTTGCTATTCCCACCGTATCTGCAGTTACTATCTCCACTGAAGTCTTGAACTCCTTAAAGTCATCCGTGAGGGTTGGAAATAAATTTCTACTAAATTCCTGTTAATGTTGATATTTTAACCTCCTCCCATAAACCAAAAAAAAAAAAAAAAAGTTTCTAATGGCATCTATAATAATAAATCCTTTCCAGGAGGTTTGCAATTTGCTTTTCCCAGATCCATCAGAGTAATCGCTGTCTATGACAGCTATAGTCTTATGAAATGTTATTTCTTAAATAATAAGACATGAAAGTCAAAATTACTTTTTGATACATGGGGTGCAGAATTAATGTTGTATCAGAAGTCATTGAAACAACATTTATCTCTGCACATCTCCATTGGAGCTCTTGGGTGACTGGGTATACCACCAATGAGCAGTAATATTTTGAAAGGAATCTCTTTTTCTGGGCAGTAAATCTCAACAATGGGCTTAAAATATGCAGTTAACCATGCTGTAAACAGATATGCTGCATTCCAGGTTTTGCTGTTCCATTTATAGAGCATAGGTAGATTTAGCATAGAGCTTAAGGGCCCTAGGATTTTTGAAGTAAGCATTGGCTTTACCTTAAGGTTACCAGCTACATTAGCCCCTAAGGAGAGTTAGCCTGTCCTTTGAAGCTTTGAATCCAGAATGACTTGTCCTCTCTAGCTATGAAAGTCCTAGATGGTATTTTCTTCCACTAGAAGGCTGTTTCACTTACACTAAAAATCTGTTGTTCAGTGTAGCTACTTTTACCAATTATCTTAGCTAGATCTTCTGAATAACTTGCTGCAGCTTCTACATCAGCACTTGCTGCTTCACCTTGCACTTTTATGTTATGCAGATGGTTTATTTCCTTAAACCTCATGAACCAACCTCTGCTAGCTTCCAACTTTTCTTCTGCAGCTTCCACCCCTCTCTCAGTCTTCACAGAATTGAAGAGAGGTAGGATCTTGCTTTGAATTAGGCTTTGGCTTAAGGGACTATTGTGACTAGTTTGATCTTCCCAGACCACTCAGCTTTCCACATATAAGCAATAAGGCTGCTTTGCTTTCTTATCATTCAGGTGTTCACTGGAGTAGCACTTAATTTTCTTCCAGAACTTTTCCTTTACATTCATGACTCAGCTAACTGGACCAAGAGGCCTAGCTTTGGCCTATCTTGGCTTTCAATATGCTTTCCTCACTAAGCACAGTCATTTCTAGCTTTTCATTTAAAGTGAGAGATGTGTGACTTCCTTTTACTTGAACACTTAGAAGCCATTGTAAGGTTATTTTAGACTAACTTTTTTTTTTCTTTTTTCTTTGACAGAGTCTCGCTCTGTCACCCAGGCTGGAGTGCAATAGCATGATCTCAGCTCACCGCAACCTCTGACTCCCTGGTTCAAGCGATTCTCCTGCCTCAGCCTCCCAAGTAGCTGGGATTACAGGCAGGCACTACCTCGCCCAGCTAATTTTTGCATTTTTAGTAGAGATGGGATTTCACCATGTTGACCAGAATGGTCTCGATTTCCTGAGCTCGTGATCGGCCTGCGTTGGCCTCTCAAAGTGCTGGGATTACGAGCATGAGCCACCATGTCCAGCCGATTTTAGACTAATTTCAATACTTTTGTGTCTCAGGCAATAGAGAGGCCCAAGAAAAGGGAGAGAGAGAAGGAAATGGCTGGTCAGTGGAGCTATCAGAACACATACTTATCACATTTTTCATCTTATATAGGCACAGTTCCTGGCACCACTGATCACAAGGCCCCATAACAGATATAATAATAAGGAAAAATTTTGAAATTGCGAGAATTACCAAAGTGTGACATAAAGACATGAAATGAGCACTTGCTGTTGTAAAAACAGCACTGAGAGACTTGTTCATGTGAAGAGTGGCCACAAACCTGCAATTTGTGAAAAACGCAGTATCTATGAAGCACAATAAAGTGAAGCGCAATAAAACAAGATGGACCTATACTGATACATACTGCAACATGAATGAATCTTGAAAACATCACACTAAGTGAAAGAAACCAGACACAAAACACCATTTTATTGTCTGATTTCATTTATACGAGATATTATTTAAAGCGGCATATTAATAGGAACAGAAAACAGATCTGCGTTTCCCAGGAGCAGAGGGAAGGGAGGAATAAGAGTGATTAATTAACAGATAGAGAATTTCCATTGGATGTAGTAACAAAAGTTCTGAAACAGACAGTGGTTCACAGTATTGTACAACCTTGTAAATGTACTTAATGCCACTGAATTATAATTTTAAAGCAGTTAAAATGATACATTTTCTTTTATTTATATTTTACTATAATAAAAATAAGAGCAGCTCAATTATCCACCTTAATCATACAATAATAGGCTTTGTTTAAAAATTAAACTTTTCATTTTGAGGTAATTATAGGTTTACATGCAGTTGTAACAAATAATATATAGAATTCTCATGTACTATTTATCCAGTTTGCTGTTTAAAGGATCTTCTGTTTTTATTTTTTCTATTTAAATAATGTAATAAAATTTAAAAGTATCTTCTCTTTGGTGTCTAATAAAGGAGTGTGTAACTGGGCATTCTGCAGCTTGGGCTTCCTGCCTCTAGCATGGGGTAAAAGTACAATATGTTTTACTTGGTTACTTATTAGCCCATTAAGAGAGAACAATCTGGCTGGGCACAGTGGCTCATGCCTGTAATCCCAGCACTTTGGAAGGTCGAGGTGGGCAGATCATTTTAGGTCAGAAGTTCAATACCAGCCCGAGCAACATGTGAAACCCCATCTCTCCTAAAAAATACAAAAATTAGTGGGGCGTGGTGGCACATGCTTTTAATCCTAGCTACTCGGGAGGCTGAGGCAGAAGAATTGCTTGAACTCAGGAGGCAGAGGTCACCATAGGCTGGGATCATGACACTCCGCTCCAGCCTGGGCAACAGAGCAAGACTCCATCTCAAAAAAAAAAAAAAAAAGAAAAAGAAAAGAAAAAAGAGAGAACAATCTTCTCAGCTATTTTGTCATTAATGGGAGACAAAAGGAAACAGAAGTAAGTATAGATATTAAAATGTGGATGATTCATTACATATTCATATGTACTTTCCATATTTAACTCCTTCAGTAAGTGACTTATAATTATTTTATTTAATGATTACTATATATATGTATGTGTGTGTGTATATATATATATATTTAAAGCTCATGAAACAAAGCATGATCAGGACTGAAGAAAATTAGGTCCCAGATCATTAAGTATGAGAACATAAAACAAATATAGTACTCTTAAAGTGAGGCCCATTTTCTTCAAGCTAGAGCTCTTTAAATATCTGACATACTATCACCAGAATGTGCTAATGATATTCTGTATACTTGTAAAATAAATTGGCAAGTGTTGATAATACGTTTAATTTCTTTGAAAGCTACCACAGACATACAAAAGCCAATTCTGTTTTCTAAGCATTTGGAGAGAAGTTAAAAAGAAATGCTGAAAGCACTTTCCCCTTCTTTTTCCTTGTTTTCTCTTAGTTTCTAATTCTTTCTTTTCCTTTGTCTGTGTTTTAGCACTCTCTGGACTGCTTTCTCAGTCTCCACTGGGATATTTAAAAGCCAATCACAGGCTAAACATTGACTAAGTAAATAAACGTTTAACTGGTGTGGGCTCTGCCTACAGCAGGATCATGTGACAAGATCTTAGGAGTTAGAGGACCTCCATTTTCCTAAGACAGGAAAAGGATGAGATGCCCAAGAGAATAAGATGAACTTATTGGACATAATCATCACCATTTAAAATGATTTGACTAGGTGCCATGGCTCACGCCTGCAATCTCAGCACTTCGGGAGGCCAAGGCGGGTGGATCACTTAAGGCCAGGAGTTCGAGACCAGCCTGGCCCACAGAGGAAAAACCCCATCTCTACTAAAAAATACAAAAATTAACCGGGCATGGTGGTGCAAGCATATAATCCCAGCTACTCGGGAGGCTGAGGCAGGAGAATTGCTTAAACCTGGGACGCAGAGGTTGCAGTGAGCTGAGATCACACCACTGCACTCCAGCCTGGGCAACAGAGCAAGACTGTCTAAAAAATAAAATAAAATAAAATAATTAAATACCTCATACAGATCTGGTGCTACCATTTTGGTTATTCCATGGGTATCTCTCTCTGAGGCTTGTCTAAGATTCAGAAGGATGTCAGGAAAGTCGGGTCACCATTGAGAGACCTCACTCACCTTAAAGCTTGTTAGACCTGGTTCCTTGGAGCCCTCTTTTGACAATGCAATACAAACTCAATGTGTCCTTGAGGAATCTCAGAAGGCTATAGCTGGAAAAGTCCCTATTAGACCATCTAATGAGACAGTGTCCTCAAATGATGAGAACATTCATGCCCAAGCAGTTGAAATATTTTGCCTAATATAGTGTGGCTAGTTTAAGTGACCAAGCCCAGAGCAGAAAACAATTTTCTTGCTCTGATTCAAGTTCCCAGTCCACTATCTCACACTAAGAAGCACATGAAAAGCAGTGATGAACCATCTTCATTATGTGTCCCTGGAGTGTAATTACCGATCATACAAAGCAGAAAGATTTGAAGCAACAGACCTTCTGCAGCTCTTGCAGCTGTGTTTCCACTGGGTGAGACAGTGTCAAGGGTAGAGGCTACAATACAAACCGGTGAGGGAGGAGAGCCAAGTGACAGACTTCCAGTCAGCAACAGGCTTGGGCCACTTGGCCAGGAGCCACCTAAGTGTCCCATATCCCCTATGCAGAGCAGCCAGAATACTCAGCTTCCAGCTCTTCTAGGAAACTAGCAATGCAGATGCCTCTATGAGTTTGAGATTGTCTAGCTCTGCCCAGTCCAAGCTGAAGTGTCCCTGAATCAATAGGAGGAAGAGGAGAGGCAACTGGCTGGATGAGGACTGAGTTTCATTTTAGTTACCTTTGTATCCCCAGTGCCCTAAGCAAAATCGATGCTCAAATATGTTTATTTGAATAGAGTAACTAATTATAGCCAGAATTTTGTCACCAATCTACCTTAGGCAAAACATTTGTCTCCTCTGAGCCTGGATTTCCAAGTCTATCAAGTAGGAATGTTAATAATGATCCTTGTAGTATTGTTTAAGGATTGACATAAAATTCTACATATGAACACCATTTGGGAACTCTAAAGCACTCTAGCATGTAAAGGATAAAAGGTCAGGAAACGGCCTCCACATGGCAAATTCTCAAATAGGCCCATTGCCAATTTTGTTTTGACATTCTTCCATTCATAAAATATATGCAATTTAAGTTGCAAGAAAACAGGCATTTCTACTATAATGTGATATATTCATTCCTAAAAGCAATCTTGTGTTTTCTACAAAATCACACGTAAAAATCATAGAGCTTATGATAAAAACAGAGTTGGGGCAGTCAACTCAAAGTCCATACACCTTTTTAGCCAAAACACAAAGTCAAAACTACTCAAATAAAAATACTAGCATAATTTTAAAGGCATTTAGATTCTTAATAAATTCTATACTAAATAAAGGATTGCAATGGAATGAAGTAAGAGAATGTTAAGGCTGAATAGTTGTGGGGACAAGGGCAAAATGAACTAAGTTTGGGGCCAATTATACAAGCCATTCCAAGAAATCACATACAGCAAAACTAAGCAAAGAGGAAGAATCCAAGGAGAATGGAATTCCTTACAATACTGTATCAGTATATGCTTACTGTGTCCAGCTCTTAGTGTATTTGGCATTCAAGTGGCGGTATTGGTAGTATAAACATTAAGGTGCTGGGGAAAACTGAATTACAGTGACTTATGTATTTCAGTGACATCATTTTTCCATTTACCAATTCTGTATGAGCAAATTTCCTTATAGTAACATTCATTGGGAGGGAATATTCTTCTTTTTATTTTATGAATATCAGTGGGGCCATCTTCACACTGAATGGTGTGAGGAGAGCTGTCTAAAAACATTATTTTTTGACTAATATAGGTTCCTGGACTTCAGAACAGATTTCACAGTTCAGACCATTGGACATAACTTTGAGAAACACTGACCCAAATTAAGCAGTCTAAAAATGCAAACTAAAGCCAGTCACAGTCATCCTTAATCTTCATGCTCTTGATTGGTATCAAACTTTACTGAATCCAAGTCTTCGTATTTGCTGGTATATATAAACGTGTCTTTATCTATTAATCAACCAACATTTATTAAATAAATAAATCTGTGCTAGTTGTTGTCAGAATACATAATTGTTTCTTGCAATGACTGTAATGGCAGAAACACACGCACACACACACACGCACACACACACACTTAGAAAGTAGGCTATCAATACTGAAGAGTACATGAAATCTATCCATTTAATGATAGAGATATTAAGGACTAAATAGACGAGAGTTTCATCTTTCCACTGGGCTAAAGAGCAGATGGTTTTACTCAAAACAGACAACCTTAAATTGGGAAAACTAGTAGAATATAGCAAATATCCTCCCAGCATATACTCTTGTTAAAGTCAATTTAAAAAAACTGAGATAATACTATAAATTTCTTATTCGTCTTTACCTGATTGATTTCTAGTCTCAGAACAGAACTAAATTCTTCAAAAGTTTTTCTGTGGCAGTTAGGGCTCACCAAGTATCACCAAATAATTATGTGCTTGTCTGTATGTCCCAGAGCACCTGGCAGTAGTTGGAAGCCATGTGGGCTGGTTCTTGTCAATGAACAAGGATCAGAACTGACAACGTATTACCTCCACCTCCAGCCAAGGGAGTCAAGAGCAAGTGTGCCGTTTTCTATCTACAACTCTCTCCTTTGACTGTAATCATAGAGGCGTGTATTCCCAAGGGCATAGTACAGGAGGGAGTGGGGTTATCTAACTCACACAGGAAGGAGACACATGAGCAAAATAAATCATTGTGGTATGAAGTCACTGACATTTTGGGGTCTCTTAAGCTAGGTAATAGTGTTTACCTTGTTATTAGTCTTGCATAAAGGTTCTGATTCCTAGATACTTTCAAAATGGAATAGAATTAAAATTTATAAAAATAGAATCTCAAAAAGATGAGGAATTAGATACCTTTCTAATGTAAGTGTTGGTGCTGGATGCTTTGTCAGGGCACTGAGGATTAAGTTGGCTTGCTCTGTTACTATGACATAAAAAGAAATTAGCATTCTCTACTGATTTATATTCTCTAATGGTCTAGACATTTCATTATTTGTAATCTCTTCCAGGAGAAAAAGAATCACCAAAACCCATTTCTAAAAGGCATTGTTTAAGGTAAATGTGGGAAATAGTTATAAAACCACTGAGGGCCAAGCCTAACTAATTCAATCCCTGCAGGAAATTCCTTATAACACAATGACTCGGATGCTGTCAGGTAAGTGATACTTGAATACACTTCCCAGGAAATTCACAGAATATTCTTGTGCATCATAAGGAAATCTTGCCTTGGCCATTTCTGAAATGGGTCTGAATCAAATTTCAGTATTTGTCTATCACAGAGAAACAGTAAACCCTAATGTGCAAATAAGCATGGTTGTATGTTAGAACTTCAAAAAGTAATAGTGAAATGTAGGTCATTTACAATGTGAGTTACACACCAGCAACTCAACAGAATGTAGTTAGAGAATCATACTATTTTTTTTTCAACTCAGCAAGCCTTGATGCTAAAGGAATAGACGTATGTACTACAGTTGTGTTTATTCAATTGCTGAGTTGATCTAAGCATATACATTATTTTTCTCTTCAATTAGTTATCTTAATTATTCCCGGTTTGTAAGTGTACTCTATATCATGCTCTAGGCCAGGGTTCAACAAACTATATCCTACAGACCAAATCCTGCCCACTACCTGTTTATGTAAATAAAGTTTTATGGGAACACAATCATATCCTATTATTTACTATTGTCTGTGGCCCTGAGACCTGCTTTTGCCGTACAATGACAGTCCACTACAGAGCTTGTGTGGCCTGCAAAGGCTAAAAACTTTACTATCTCTGACTCTTCACCAAAATTAGGTTGTCTGCTCATGCTCTAAATTTCACTGAAGCAAACTTTAAAAATATGTATATTATAATTTGCATATGCAAAGTACATATTTATAAATATGTTAGATCTTTATAAGTCTATACTGTCTTCGTTTCCTATTCTTAAACTAATCAAAGGCAAGAAATAGGGTAAGATTCTGGTAGATGAAATAAATGTTATTCTGACTGCATTATTTTTAATCTTTGGTTCACTAAAGTACAATTGCGTAATTTTGCAGATTTCTAGCCTTTTCTTGGAATGGTATTTGTCTTCTCAATCCATTTTAGTTTCTTTGGAGGGAAGATAATCTCTATATGGCCTGGGCATAAAAGCTTTGATAGTACCAATTCATTTTTACATTTCCTAAAAGAAGGAGTTTTAACAAAGCTTGTAACCAGATCACTCCTAGGCTACAGAGTTAATATTTATTGAACACATATTCTGTGTGCCAATTACTTACAGAAAGACCTAATAATTTAATCTTTATCCCTACTTTATAAATGAGGCTTACGATGGCTTAGTAATGCTCAAGGTCATAAAATCACTTAGTTGTAGAACCCAGGACCTAGTTGTCTTGAAACCAAACCCGGGACACTTTCTACTCTACCTCTTGTGTTCAGTCCTTTTGTTATATTATACTCGACCGACTTTTACAAAAAGAAAGAAAAACAAATGTTGAAGAGATTAGCATCTTACTAGATTTAAGCCAGACTAAATGTTTAATGGAAAAAATTCCTCAAATATGATTTCTCAGTGGATAGCATTGAAAGCTTTTGAATGTGTCACGTTTGAATGGTTTTAAACTGTTCTAAATTGATTCCAAACTGACACAGTTTATCACCCCCAGTGTTTCCATCTCTTTTGCTTTTAGGGTGCCAATTCTGTCAAGGCAAAGGAATCCAGCTGCTAGGTGATACCACTTGAAAACATTACTGAGAAGAAAACCCCCACCTGCTGTAGCCAGTCATAATACAGACAGACTTTTATTATTTTCCCTGTGTTTCTGAATAAAAGTGAAAAGGCCTGGAGGGGAATATACTCACTACTCTCCAGAAATGCGGAGTGTTAGAAAAGTGCTTTGCTATCTCCCTAAGAAGGTTATACCTCAGGGATTCTGGGAGGAGGTGTGCCAGGCAATGGACCCTGAGACCTGCTCCAACCCTCTGGATATGGCCACATGGTCCTTCGTTGGTAACAAGAACTCCAATCTCTAAGAGAGGTATGGCTAGAGTAGTTAATAGTGGACCTATTCAACACTCCTTCAGCCTGTGAGTGAGCTCTTAACAAAATGTCTATTCACTAGCCCCCAGCCTCCCTATCGCTCCCTAAGAATGAAAGTTTCTAGTGTGTTTATGTGGGTTGGGGGCAACAAGAAGACTTCATGCCATGGCTGGGAACAATTGTTTTCAGATTAATAAACACTAACTTCATGGTTTAAACCTGTGACTGTGAGTGGCTAACACTGAACTATCTCTAAAACATCTTTAATTTTCAACTTTCTCATAAAGAAATGGTCTTTATTTGAAAACAAGAATATTTGCTGTGTTTTTGCTGGCATATCGGTTTCCTTTCTGAATTTGAAATATGTTCAATGTGCATGGATATATATTAAGTCCCAAAAAGATTAAGTTTAAATTTAGCATATAAAATAGGTAAAGTGTTTTGAGCATTTACTCTGGACCAGGCATTATAAAAAGTGTTAATAATCTCAATCAATTAAAAAAACACAATAGGTTGTAACTTAGTTTGTAGGTGAGGAAAATTCAGTAAGTCACCACAATAATCAGTGTTAGATATTGGACCCAGGTAGTGTAATTCCACAGCCTTTACCCTTAGCCACTACTTACTACTGTCTCCCTGTTATATGTTACTTCTGTCATCAAGGAGTTTTTGTGACTTAGTTTCTATTTAGTTATACATTTTAAATTAAGCTTCTTTAATTTATTAAGATTATAAACTCAGTTGTAGTTACTTATTACTAATTTTATTTTCTAAGAGAATCTCACATTATCAAATTTCATCATAACCTCAACTACTATTACTGTAAGGATGTCTTACAATTAGGCACCTTCTTGAAGTAACATTATTTTAAGATACAAGAATCATCTGGAAAAGATGACTGCTAAGTAGACATTCATTTATATTCAAGGCTATTGTTGAAAGGCTTAGACCAGTGTTTTCCAAACATAGGGAAGGAGATCCCTATTCCATTTGTTGGGAGAATGGTGCCCTTTCTTCCAAGAATGGAAAGGGCACCATTCTCCCAATAAAGGCTCCAGACCAATCCTGGGAAGGAATACGTTCACCAGGCTCCTCCCAACATCTATCCAGGCAAAGATCTCTCCTGCCCAAGCCAGTCATGGCCAGAGGAGTATGAAAGTTGAATATCAGGATGCAGGGTTGCTAGATACTCAATTACATTTGAATTTCAGATAAACAATAAGTAAACTTTTAGAAGAAGTATTTCCCATTCACTGTTTTGAATGTTTTATAATAAGTATGTTTCCTTTACCATTTTTCCCCATCCCCGGCTCCCAAAACCTGGCAACCCTAGGAAAGCAGGAGAGAAACACTTGCTTTATTTTTATATTTTTAACTTTGGCTCACCTCCAAATTTAGATTTTTCTTTAGGAGAGTAAAAACCCTAGTGAATCTTGTTTTCTTGATTAAATATTTTTGGCCTATTCTGCTTAGCATTTGGTGCCCAGCAGGAAATCTGGATATATTTGCTAGCTGATTTTTCTCCTCCTCTTCCATACTTGAAGACTGACAGCTGGATTGGAAAACAATGTTTAGGCTAAAGACAAGTGTGTGTTGTGAGTGGGAAAGTACAACATCATCTTCCTCTTTCCTGATTTCCATTTCATTCCAGAACCAACTGTCAGCTAAGGAAAAGCACAGATAAGAGATGTAAGTGGCCTGAGGTGACCCCAGGAAGACCTGAGTCTGTAGAAACTGAGTTTCCTGTACTTCCATGATGCATCAGGGCTAATATCAAATTCGTTGCTGAGATTTTCCCAGGCTGAAAATTTAGAGACTGATAAACTTTTAATATTTAAATAAGCCATTTAAAATCTACCAATAAGACTGATTTTTTTTCCTTTTTTATTTATTTTTATTATATTTTTTAATACTTCTCAGAATATGCAGAGGACTAATTCTTTTCTGTGGAGGAATCAGATATCTGTTCAAATATCGGGGGCTCATGAGCAAAATGAAGCCAGGATTAAGGTAGTTTATTCAGAAAAAAATCAGATAAAAGGAAAAATAATTTTGTATTACTCAACTAATTTATATGATTAGGTAATTTACAGGATTATGCTTTTTTCTAAGCAGATATGAAGCCTGAAAGGGATGCAGTCTGTTTTCCTAACAAACTGGCATCTCTGATGAGGATCACTGAGTGTTAAAAACTCATTGAGGGCTGGCACAATTCTCATGCCTATAATCCCGGCACTTTGGGAGCCCGAGGAAGGCAGATCACCTGAGGTTAGAAGTTTGAGACCAGCCTGGCCAACATGGCGAAAACTCGTCTCTACTAAAAATACAAAAATTAGCTGGGCGAGGTGTTGCACGCCTGTGGTCCCAGCCACTTGGGAGGCTAAGGCAAAGAATCGCTTGAACCCAGGATGCTGAGGTTGCAGTGAGCCAAGATTGCGCCACTGCACTCAAGCCTGGGCAACAGAATGAGACTCCATCTCAAAAACAAACAAACAAACAAACTGAAAAACAACTCATTGTGAATTAAAGCCTGAGACTAAAGATAAGTGAAATCAGTCCTACAGAGCTACATAAAAGAGTGATATGTCAACAGGCTCTGGAGTCCTGCCAGTCCAGACCCAGCAAGACCATTCATTGTTTCTTCCAGCAAGTGGCTGAGCTGAGATTTGAACAATGCCAGTCTGACTACAAGGTACTAATAACAGCACAGTGTATCAGTTCCCCTAATACCAATGCAATGTCTGGCTTTGGCAAGATATCTGGTAAACGTTAGTCCCCTTACTTCAACTCCTTTAAAATGGTTAGTGAATATTTTCTTTTGTTTTGGCTAACCAGATCTACACTCTTCCTGGTTGGGGAAGGTACATAGGAGATGGGGATGAGAAGAGAAGATGTAGGCATATAGAATAGTCCCTTATCCTGCCTCCTGGTCCATAGAATGTGGGCATGTGACCTTTCAATAGTCAATCTGATGTTCACACTCAGCGATTATTCTCAGAAGCTCTGATTGAGTCTCTCAGAAGCCCCAGTGTACCGGTGATGGTTGTCTGGGGGTGGCTATTCCATGAGCTGCATTGCCTTACATAGGTGATTTCTATAGCAGGGTTCTGACTGTGCCTTCCTCTCTTTGTTCCTATCTGAGTCTCTTTACCTTCTTCGGGAAAATTTATTCACTTCTTGTATTATAAGACTTGGTTCCTGTTGTTTGCAAGCAACTTATAAATAGTAAGATAATTGTAGTTTATGACTTACATATGGCTGAAACACCCAGGTATAGAAGGCTCAGCCGTTAAGGAAGGAGATTCATAGGAACTAAGATAATTAAATGGAGGGAAGGACAATATCTAACATCTAACCTAACAGCTAATATTAATTTTACTTGATTGGAAGTTTAATGAGGGTCATGGCTGCTATAGAATCAGCCTCAGGGATGAGTTTCTGTGGTTTCCATAAGCAGAGTCAAGACCTCCTAGCATTCTGTGTGCACTCAGTGGTATCCTTGAAGAGGTTACTATTCTTGGCATGAACATTACAATTGAAATGTGCTCTTCTGTACTCCTCTTCATTTGCATGTATAACTCACAAAAGTGTGTACTTCACCAAATTTAAAGAAATAAAAATATTATAAAGACAAAGAACCATCTGGGTAGCCTGTCTCATGCTGAGGGTAACTCTGGACTGAGTGGGTCCACTTGTTCAGGTTTGAACACAATCTCTGACAGAGTTTTGGGAGAGAGAGATTTATGTTGGGAACAGGCATGAGGCAGATCTTCTGCATCGTATTTCCATGGCTGATCTGTTGCCCAAGCGGTATATGTGGCAAAAAAAAAAAAAAAAAAAAGCAATAAGAAGGAACAAAATGAACTTAAACTCTCAGGAACTTTCAGGTATTTTGCTTATATCATATCATTTATTCCTTGCAACTCTGTGAGGGAAGTTTTATATTTTTCCATTTTACAAATTGAAGCTCACGAAGCTAAATTTGGGGATCATAAAGGTAATATGACTTGCCCAAGGTCACGGAGCTCACCTGTGGGCGATCCAAGATTTTCTAGTCCAGAGCTAATATCCTTACATACCAGATAAGTGAAAAACATTCAAAGGGTGCCCAGAACCAAGTACCATCTCCTCAGGTGATTCTAGCCAATTGTAATGTCTTCCTGTTCTCAGTGATATTAGCTTTTAATCTGTATAACATGTGTGATTTTTGTGTCTTGTCTTACACAATTCTTGCACCCCAAAATGATATAAGCTTTAAGAAGTGGGTAGGATCTGGGTTCTCTTTCTGTAGGCCCCCTCCCATTGTATTTAGCGACACATATGCATGAAAATGGCATCAATAAATATTCACAAATTGATCAGTGTTGGTATTGTGAATTTATGATAGTAATTTTAAAATACATAAATGTATAGACAAATCCCACAGTGAGGCATTAAAGCTAAAGAAATACATTCCCCTCAACTTTTTAAACTTGCCTTTTCAGAATATCTATGTCCATCTCTTTTCTTAACCAGACGGCTGATTGGTATTGTCGTCACAGGACACATTAAAGCCAATAGGCCAATCAGTGATGACACTCCTGGTTTAACCTGGCTGCAGATAAGAAGCACCTGGGGAGCTTTTATAATGTGCAGATGCCTGGGCTCCTTTCCCAAATATTCTGACTTAGTTGGGGTAGGGCTCAGGCATCACTATGATTTTAAAACTCCGTAGGTGGTTGGTGCTGCCTGGTTTGAGAAACCTCTGGCCAAATGGAAAGAGCATTCCAGTAAAAATGAAGACCTGTTTTTTCTCACTGCCGGTTTCTTTGGGAGAGTGAGCAAAGTTGATAGGGGAGGAAAATAACAAGAAGAAAAGTGGCAGGACCCTGAAACTTAGCATGCCATTGGAATGTGGCAAACTATTAAAAATTATTTGTAAACCTCAAGATTTTCATGCACGTATTGACAAAGTGGTTTAAACAATTGTCCTCCCACCCCATGTTCAAGTTTAAAGGCTCCCAACAACTTTAAAAATAGGGGAGTGTTTGGCAAAGCATTCCAAATAAATGACCCTCAGCTCTGGAATTTGCTCCTTCTAGCAGGCTGCTCTCCTTAGTAGTCAGCCAAACCCCAAATCTGGCAGCTTTTAAAATAGGGTGCAAAAAAAGATTCTTTTTAAACCTGAGAGTCACTAAAGATTTATTTTACTGGAAAGACATGATCGCAAACATAACAAGCAATTATTGTTACTGCACCAAGTAGAATCAGATATGTGCAAGAGAGATTATGAAATCAAGAGCCACCCTTCTTTGTTCATTCTGCAGATGAAGAAATCAACTCTCAAAAAGATGAAATGATTTTCTAAAGTCACACAACCTAGTGGCAGGGCCTGGTCTCACGAATCAGTCCAGTTCTCACACAATGACTTCTGAGAATGACATGGATGATTTCTTACTTGTATCATACTTGTTATTCACAAATGCAATGTTCTTGCAAATGTTAATATTATAATCTTTGTAACTGTAGCAAATAATCGTTGAATTATTTTGTAATTTTTAGTGTGCAACATCCTTTCCAAAGTCCTAAATTTCATACAAATATGAAAGCTGGTTGCACTACTTTCTTCATCCTCACAATTAAAATTTCTGATTCATCCAGAAGAACATATGTGAATCTGCATGAAATACAAATCTAAGTATTTTAAATTTACAATGAATCATTATAAAAAGGCCTTGACCTTCTCCAGATTTCCTACCTACTTGCCCATTTCCTATTATATTTTACTCTGACCTAGGGAAAGTACAGGATCATCAGAGATAAAGGTGAAAATTATTCCCAGAAAGACAGGAAAAATTTGAACACTTATTAAGCTCTATTAAGTTTTAGACAAGGAGGTAGGCCCAGAGTGAGAAATTTACTGTAGTGATAACAGGCTCATTCTCTTGAAAATCTACTAGTGCATTTAATGAGGCAGATAGTGAATTTTGCGTCAGTTCTTCTCACTTTCCCACATTCCACATGCTATCCCATTTCCTTCCAGTTCAGGCTGAGAACACACTGACACACAAAGGGTCAGAGAACTATTCCCAGATTTCATTCCTCCTCCTAAAATTGATTGTGGTTTTTTCCTCCCTTCTGCAGAAAATGTTCTTTCCTTCTACCACACCCAATCCATGTTCACCATTTAGTAAATGAACAACTTAAAAGATAAGTTATTATTGTTTGTTAAAGGTGTTTTCCTGAGTTTTACAACCAAAGATAAAATGTTGAATAAGAAAATAGAAAAGACCCCAGTGGGTCTTTCTAGCGTCCAGCCCCAGGGCCTTTCTCAGGCCCCAGCTAGCTCCCTGTCACTTCTTTATTCCTGACTTCAGTCCCCAGGGGTCAGTTTCCCTTTCCCTGAGGTGGCTCCCACCAACCAGTCAATCCTGGACATTCTTTCTTCCAGGAATGGCTGTGGAAAGGGACAGAATGTCTCAAACTCCCCTTTCACCATCCCCGTCTTTGCCGTCCTAAAAACGAAAGAAGCTTCCTTTTTTCGTTTAACCAGTCAGAGCTTAGTCATGTCAGAAACGCAGAAGAGACAACAAAAACATGGATCCTCTTATACAAAGGTTCCACAATCTTTCAGAGTCCTTTCGGTCATGGTCCCTGGTCGGTATTTGATTCCACGTACACCTTTTCACTTATGAGGGTAGGAGGTAATGGAATCTCCTTCTCCGTGATGTCTCCTCTCAGGTTTGTTGACTCCACAGTAAATATTTAACATTTAGAGAGATCAGATAATACAGATACCACTATGTAGAAGAAAAATATTACCAAAGTAAAGTTGAGGCCAGGTGCAGGGGCTCACGCCTGTAATCCCACTTGGGGGGGCCAAGATGGGCAGATCACTTGAGGTCAGGAGTTTGAGACCAACCTGGTCAACATGGTGAAACCCTGTCTCTACTAAAAATATGACAATCAGCTGGGTGTGGTGGCATGCATCTGTAATCCCAGCTACTGGGGAGGGTGAGGCATGAGAATTGCTTGAACCCGGGAGGCAGAGGTTGCAGTGAGCCAAGATTGGTCTACTGCACTGCAGCATGGGGGATAGAGCAAGACTCTTGTCTCAAAGAAAAAAAAAAAAAGTAAAGTTGAGAGGTCTTAAAAGAGGAATGCTCTCAGGTCCTTTGCCTGATAACTCTAGAAACTAATGGAAGATCAGTGTGGGCTTCTGGAACTTGCCAGATTAAACTCTGGGAATACCTCCTCGCTAAAGTCAGGCTGAGTTAGGAGCCCTCTGAGCTCCCATGTTCCTGTGCCAGATTGCACTGCTATTACTTCTGCTTTACCATTTGTTGCCCATTGTAGACTGTGTATTTTTGCAAGGAAGGGACTGTGATCTTTCTTTACCTCCGATCACTGGGGGCTATCAGAGTCCCTGTCACATAGTAGGTACTTAGTGCATGATTTTCAGGATAATGAAATGGTTCTCAGAAGAAAGGCAGGAAGAGTTCCTATAGAGAAATATAAATACTCCTCCAAGGAAGGAATAAGACTTCAAAACTGAGTTTGAGTCTCAGCAATGCTGCTCAGAGAAAAACTGCCTTGCCACAAGGTGATAATTTGATAAATAAGGAGAGTTTAAGGCATTTTTGAATCTTGCATTGTTCCTTGTTCCTCTACCCCAAATTACTCAATATGAATAGGTGACAAAAAATAGGTAACATTGGAATCAGATGTATCAAACAGGAATGTGGACCCTGTGAAAAACTCCTCTTGTATTTGAGCAAGTTACCAATACATCTGTAACATGAAGTAACTAGGTCCGAAAATATATAAAGTTCCTTACAGCTTTAACCGCTTATGATTCTAAATGATTCAGAGTCATGTACTGAAATGTATTTTAGGCTTCCTCTTCAAACTCATTAAAAAAAAAAAAAAAAAAAAAAGAAAGAAAGAAAAAGAAAATAAGAATTATACCATAGTCAACAACACACTTGGGGAGGAAAAATAAATTATAAGTTATGGTCATCAGATCAAATGAGCTGAAACACAAGATTAAAATGCTTTCTATCCACAGAGCAATTTTTCATAATGGTGTCAAACAAAAAGTTCTAGTCAATGTTTACACTAGGACTTGATGAAAAATTCCAGACATAAAACTTCTGGTACGTAGACTTGAACTCAGAAGGACCTCCTATCTCTGAATGAATTGTATAACTAAAACCTACTGGGATTTTTTTTCCTTAACAAAAATTCATCCTTCAACAATTATTTGAGTTTTATTACTGAGACTATTAAGGCATAGTAAAACTGGTTATCTGGAAGTCATTCTACGTATGACAGCTAAAGACTTTTTTAAGTACAACTACTTTTGGATGAAAATCATTTTGAAAGACATTACATGTATTTAACTTCTTTAACAGAATACACTGAATGTAATTTGATCTTTTCCTCAATGTGAACACCAGATACTGGTATTGTACTCAGTAACATCCTCAAGCCCCAACGAAAAACTCTATAATACCCTAAGCTTTTTTCCTTTTGACAGCGTTTCAGGATCCACTCCCACTATCAGCTGTCACTTTTGACTGCTATCAATTCTGTTAACTTGGTCACTTGTGGTCATCTCCTGCTGCTATCTAATTTCAAGATTAAAGGCAGGGAAAACTGTCTTAATTCATCCTTGCATACCCAGGGGTAGCATAGTTCTAGTTACTTAAGGTGCATCATTAACAAAACAAGGTTGTTGAAATAGTGCATGACTTAATTGTAGGTTTAAAATTAAACAAACAAAAAAAGCTTGCTGAAACTAGGTGTGAAATAACAATAAATGGATGCTGGGTAATGCTTGAGGGGATTGCTTTAATACACAGATTTGCCACATTTTCTCTGCTTTTTCTAATTTTCCACTATGATCCAGATAGATTACAGGACCATAGAATTGAGTTCCTGATTTTTCATGAGAGATGACAAAATAATAAAAACATAAAAAATGCATAAACTTTAGCTGATTATATAAAATTTAGTGTCATCAAATAATTTATTTTTATTTTTAGATACGTGTTTGCCTACTCCAAACTGAAAGCTGAGAAGAACTGGCATTCTTAGTTTTTTTGGGGTGATAGCTGAGGGAGCACCACATCACACCCACTAGCTATGTTACTTTGGATAAATTATTTAACTTTCTTTAATTTCAACTTTTTGCATCAGAAAATAGTAAAGACAAAACCATTCTAACAGGGTTCTTGAAAGACTAATGCATTTTAAAGCACTTACCATAATACCTGACACTTAATAAGCACACAGTTACTTTTGTTATAACAGGTTGTCCATTCCTGGAGTGGGGACAGTAGTACCAACCCTGGACGAAGCCAGGCAATATGACTGCCAAAACATTTTGCTCTTGTATTTGCTACTTGGCAAATACTGCTCTTGCTTCAGTGTCGGGTGTTTTGAAAACACATGTGGCACCCAAATAGAAATAAGCTTTAAATTCCTTAAATCTCTGACATAGAAAAAAGGCATTTCCATTGAACTAACATTCTAAAGAATGGGGTTTTAATGTGGGCAATTTTAGGAAATAAAGGAAATTTAAAAGAAGACTGATATCCAAGTCTTCACAATTTATCATAAATGTTATCATCCTTAACAAACAAAATCTGAAAATTTAAGACCTTCCCATATCAATGCCAATTATTATAGAGTTAAAATATTCATTGTAAAAAGCAAACACTGCAGCCTCAAATTTGTATGCAACTATACTACTACACACAAAGGTGTTTGTCCTTACAGAAACTCATTCATTTCTCAATTTAAATTAAAACATTCATAATATTCCAATCAATCAGTGTTATCTCAACACAATATAAAAACATGTTACCAAAAACAGAGATCTACTGCAAAATAGTTATTTTACAGATTATTCTTAGAAATTTAGAAATAATATTGTAACATGTGGATGAGAATATAGATGGTGATACATATCACACACTTTCTAAAAAAGTCTAATTCTTACTATATAAAGAAAAACAATGAATGAGACTTTATCATCTCCACTGAAAAGGTATTTCCATTAACAAATACCTTCTCGTAATGTTTCTGAATGGTATTTTCAACCTAAATAAATATCTCTTTACTGAACTTGGTCAATTTTTTTTTATTTCTAAGGAAAGTTTACTACTTGATGACCATATTTAGTAACTTCTGATTGTTCTCCTTGTTAAATCCAAAACTACTATTATAGATTTTATTTTCTAACATCTTCATTAGCTGCATTTTTGAATTCTAAATCTTTTCCTAAAAAGGCATAATTGATTCACAAAAATATTATAATTGCATCCTAGCTCCTTTATATATCATGTTGTTGGCTTTGTAGTAACACTTTTACACTAAATTTCTAAATCAATTCAATTTATGAGAGATACATATAATACATTAGGAAAATCTTGAAGAACACTTTTCTAAAACACTAAATCTCTTAGAGTATATAAACTGAATCACACCACAAAGTTTAAATATGCTGACATCAATTGTAAGAAAATTATTTTACTGAGCATTTTACCAACTTTACTGGAATTAATAGTTCTTTTTTAAGTTGCTCGTCAGCTCTTCCCTTTAGTTGCACTCACTGCTGGAGAATTCATTTACTTAACGTGATATACCAGCAAAATTGTGCTCTGGTCAAAATCAATTTTTGAAACAAATTAGTTTCAAATCATTAAGAAAGATGTAAATCAAACTGCAAAATTGATGCCACAGTTCATACTCTTGTGGTTCTTCAGGGAATAAAAAGGGAAGTGAAGCAAATGTCTGGTGAGACAAATCAGAGATACCACGTTCAGATGGGGAGCACAAGGCTACGGGGTCCACTAGCAGTAACTGGTTGGCCTGAATGAGATACAGCTTGCTAATTCCTCCACTATGGGAATCCTGAAAAATATTTTTAGTAAATTTAACCACCATCATATAAAACATTTTTTTTTTAATTACCATTTTTAAAGTTACATTTTGTGTCATCATCTCTCCCACCACTCAAGAAATCTGAGATTTACCTTTGGATTCTACTTTTTTCCATAACTCTAAACAACAATCTGCAGTCATGTCCTTTTGATCCCATCTCTTAATATTGCCTATTGACTTCTGTTCATTCCTATTGCAAGGAACATTATCGCTGCCCTTGATAAGGCCATTGTCATTTTTCTCTCGTATCTTCCTAATATGCATTTGTTTAACCAGTCTTCCTGCCTCCAGTCTTGCCTCCTCCAATCCATCCTTGATGCTGCCGAAGAGTGATATTTGTGAAATGCACTTTAGCATGCTGCTTAAATTTTGTAATTGTTTCTCCTAATGGTCAGACCCAAACTCCTCCTTGTGGCACTGAGGTTCTTAGGTGATTAGCACACTTCCCCTCCCCATATTCCCACTTAATTTCTCCGTATTTCTTCTTCCCATTTTAGGTAAACTTAGTGGTCCTTGCTCTATAAAGTTCTTCCTAAAAGTGACCCCTTTCAGCACTGTGTCCTTTTAGACACTTTGTACAAGTTACTTATACTTTTAACAGTGATTTGCTTACATGTTTGTCTTCCCCACATCTAGCCCAGTGACTGTTTCAAAAAAGGCACTAAAAAATGGATAAAAGTAAATATATTACTCTTAATGAGTAGTGTAATATAAATATAGATATTACTATATTACTAATATTATATTAGTAATACTAATATTACTAGTATATAAGTAATACTAATATTAGTATATATTAGTAATACTATATTACTAATATATATTATATTAATATAAATAGAAATATTACTCTTAATGAGTAGTGTAATATAAATATAGACACCCCATGTCTATATTGTCTCTATATGAATATAGAGCTCTTGCTCTAAGAAAAAGGGTTCATCTCTCCTCAAGCCCTTAGAATCACTTTAGAAACTCTTCAACTTCTAATTCAACATATTCTGACACTAAACACAAATAGCAGTCTTAACTCGCTTGGAAAACCATATGATTTAAATGTTCTATAACCCTTTCCCAAATAAGAGCTGCTATTATGGGGGATTAATGTACAGACCATTTCATATGTATACCTGGTTGTTTAGGAACACAGATAATTTCAGTTCCAGAATATATGAATTCCAGAATTAGTAACTTCTGTTAAAGATAAATGGCAGTTAAGAGAATTAGGGAAACTGAAAAAGGAAACTAAAGTTAGAGACAGAAACTAAGTAAAGATAAAGAAAAATGAGCTTTACAAAGCTACTCCAGTGGCATCTGGGAAGAGAAAGATCCAATCTAAGAGGGTAATCAAAGTGAAATCCAATCTTGTCATTTTAACAAGGCATTTAACATATAAATGGGGGACCAGGAGTAGCTAAGTGTCATTTGATATGTATCGTATCTATAGCAAAATGAAATAATGTGCAAGCTTCTCATTTACTGAGTTTAGTGGGCATAGCAAATCTTTGTTTGTAAGCACATGATAGGAAATAGAAATTTACAGTACATTAGAGAAGGTACATTGGAGTTATGGAGTTTTTATCACATATCCAATACTTAATGAGTAGCAGTTGGAATTAGACTACTGTATATGCTTTCCAGAGACCATTATGTCTTCTAGAAAAGTCAAAAATAATTATTTGAATTTTTAATTTGCTATCATTTTGTCATTTTCACCTATGATCTAGTAAGAATTGTATTCTTGATAACAGAAATGTAATTTCTTAAAAATCAGTTAAATTTTAATTAATTCATAGACATAAAACCAGAAATTTTTAGAGGTTTTATAGTTGAGTATGGCCAGTTAACTCTTTTGAAAGACCTTAATACTCCAATCTTTTTCCTGACTGGGGACCCCTGCCAGATATTTACCAGCATAGGAAAAATAACCTATTGCCTTTATCAGATTTTATTATGCACAGGAATCATCCAGAGATGTTGGTACAGGTAGCGTCTGTCTCACTAGGTCTACAAAAGATCCCTGAATTCTAGTTTCTAACAAGCTCTCGGGGATGCTGCTGTCTATGGACCATACTTTTGAATAGCAAGGCCTGAATCAGTGGCTCTCAGCCTTGATGCCTATTGGAATCATCTGGGTGGCTTTAAAAAAAAACATTTCTAGGAATAAAACATTACTTAATTAGTCTGGGCTGCAACCTGGACACTGAGGGTTTTAAGAACTCTCAAGTTGAGGTGAACAGGTAGCTAAATTTGAGAACCTATGGCCTCACATGTATTGGTTATATTTATTAGGCCTCATTTCAGTACTGCATAGGTTATGAGAGTAAAAATGTCCAAAAATCTCCAAATCCTTACTGAAAATATAATTATCAATCAGGTTCCAACTTGAAGAATCTCAGTGGTTTCATTTCTATATTCTTATTAAATTATTTAGTAACATATTTAAACAGTATTTTAAAGATAAATACTCATGGAATTATAATGAAATGACAATCTCAATTATTTTAAATTAGGAGGTAGATTTATAAAAATATAAATATGTGAGTTTTAAAGTATAGAGGAAAGTCAGTTCCCTATAAGAAATAAAAAGGTTCAGACTAGTTAAGAAGCTTACAAAAAATCCCGAAGTCTTTCACACCAGGAAGAAGGCCCACAGACACAGGAAAGAGAGGCAAAAGTTTACTTAGTATCACTACTTGAAATAGGCGTTGCTGATCCAGCAGTTAAAAACTGAATCATCACTATTAGATCATTACTAATTATTTTGCTAAATTGAGGTTTGAAAAGGTCAAGAAGCAATTCCATTACTGAAGCTCCTTCCTTAACTTTTAGAAATGTGCACCAAAAATACTTAATAAAAATAATATTTTAAACTCGGAGGTATTTGCACAATTCCATAATTACAGTAAATTGTACTGGAGTTTAAGTCAATGATAGTAAAGAGTACTGGAGTTTAAGTAAACTGCCACGTACTAGTCATGTGACTTAAACTTTGGAACAGGCTTCTTCACAACTAAAATAGTCCAATAAAAATGTGCAAACTCAAATTAATGCCACATACAAATATAAAACAGAATAAAGTACAACTTTGACAAGCAAAAAATAAATAAATAATATGGCATGTTTTGGTGCAAAGAGCTAAAGTCCTGACTGGGAATGACTTCCAGCTTTGCCACTAATTAGCCACATAACAAGCAAATCACATACTTCAATCTCATTTTAAAAATAAAGATGCCTCAAGATTATTTTGACAATCCCTAGCAGATCAAAGCTCTAAAAATCTAAAAATAACTGATTAAGTTACCCTCTAAATCAAATATGACTAATGCTAACAACAACAAAACAAAACCAAGAATTTCCTTTTAACATGATTGGTTCAACAAGCCTTTGAAGAAAAATATTTAAAACTTGTCTTCAAGTCTACTAATTGTACGGCAATCATTTAAAATAGTAAAACTATTTAAATCTAAAAAATATGTAGTGTGTGGAGGTGGGGAGAAAAGGGATCATTAAATGCAATGCAAGAACACCATGCAGAATTAAAATAAAGAAATAATGCAAACTGAGGATAAGTTAGCAAATGCTTTTTCTAAGGAAAACTGTTTCAAAGCATGCAGTGTGAAATTTTACAATTTACCCCAAACAACATACTATATAGGCATCGTTATTAAATACACACATTTTCTGTTTCCAAGTACTACAGATAACTCATAATTCCTATAAAAATTACCCAATTTAATAAAGATGGTAGTACGTGGAGATTATTTCCTTTTAGTTTATTGTTTAAATACATGTCCTGGCAATCACAAAATATCTAGTGTAGCCAAATACATAAGAAATCCCTGTATGAATAAAAAAGTGCCATTCTTGCAGCTTTCTGTCACAAGGAAGCTGAGAAATGTACTGTAACAGTTTAGGAGACACAAGATTGTCTCAGTTTTAAGTTTCAATCATTAATCCTCTTCAGAACTGGAATCATCCTCTTGGTCAGAGAGTTCGGGAACAGGGAAGCGGAGAATGGCAGCTACCCCAGTCAACTGGCTGAGCTGTTCCCCAGAAACGTGAAGACTAGAGAATATCCTAACGGTGCCTGCATTCTCTTTCACACTGTCCACCAGCCTCACATACCGGCTCCGTGTGGCTACATCCTGATGCCTGAAGAGCTCATCGCTGATGAGCAATGTGTCAATTGCCATGGCTTCATTGGCCTTCTCCACCTGCTTGAGTCCATAGAAAGCTCGATCGGGTTCATGTTGTAACATTTTATAGAAGTCATCCAAGGCTTTGACTTCCCCAGCAGCTTTAGTGTCTGAAAGGCGGCTAGCTACAGTAGGGTCACAAAGGGCCTCTTTCAGGGAATACTTGTGTCCGGAGGAGGCATGTACCTAGAATCACAATTACAAAAGTTAGGCAAAAGAATCTCTCAGAACACCTATTGATCAGCCCACAAAGGCTTAAAGCCAAAAGCGCTAATAGGGCTTCATATGTTTCAGCAAAGTTGACTCCACAAATTTGCTATTTAACATTCTCTTTTTTTTTTAATTTCATTATCTCATGACAATTCCAGGTAAGTAAAGCCTTTCTCCTCTTATTTTTCCCAGTTCTAAAACTTTAGGAGTAGTTTATACCAATCCCTCTGCCCATTCTTAACTATCCCTGGGTAAGATTGTTTTACCTGAAGAAATTTGGACCGGTTTTCCAGGAGCAGTTTGTTGTCGGTCTTCACTGCTTGTTGAAACATGTAGTCGCAGAACTGCTCCCTCACAAATCCTGGGCTGGCCACCAGGATGCACTTTACAACATCAAAGTGTATGTGGCGCTGGATAGCCTGGACCACCTGTTCATAGAACCGCTCCAAGGCCCGGTCATGCTGAGAGCAATTGCCTTTCCTTTTCCTAGGGATGTTCACCTCCACCTTGGCCCGAGTGAGGGTCATGCTGGGAGTGACTAAGCAGATATGGGCGAGGCCTTCCTGCATGACCACAGCTGCCACATCAGCGCTCCAGGCTGGGTCACAGGCCTGCTCGATGCGCTCCAGAACCACACTATCCCACTGTTTCTTGGCTAGGGTGAACTGGCGGTTGGGCTCCAGCTCGATAGTGTGGTAAGCCCCCATCTTGACATACTCATTCTCTTGGATGTTGGTCCCCTTAACCCGCAGCTGGCAGGCTTGAGAGTCGAAGTCGATGGCCTCCACGCAGAGAGTGAGGGTAGTGCGGACCCGATTGCTGCCCACGCTGCCCGTGGAGGACTCGGTCTGTACCTTGCGGATGGTGGAGGCGCGCAGGCTGTCGCCCACTTGCACGAGGTTGTAAGTGTGCCACATGTCCTCAGGCTCCTCGGGGACCAGGGTCACCTGGCCTGCATTATCCTTCTCGATGTTCTTCCTCACGAGCTTCATGACCAAGGAAGGGGCTCACTGACAGAACTACAGGAACCAAGGAGGTCCTCACCTCCGCCCCGGAGAGGGGATGGGAACTCAGGCCGGGAAGGGGGCGGGGCCCGGTTTCTATGGGCACTTGCCTGGTGGGAAGGAAATACTCTTGCTTCGACTCTTGCAGCCTAGGGGAGCACTTCCTCTATCCTTTCCTCGCTCAGTCTGCGGGCTCGCTGCGCCTAACAGGCACGGGAAACACAGCAGCGAAAATCGTCCACTCCGCGGTTCCCGCTGGCAGCCCGAGGCAGCGGGCTGACGTAATGAAGGCGCATGCGCAGCCCGCGTCCCGCGACCCGACGCACGTCCACGTCCCCAAGGGGTAGGCGGGGCCGCAGTCCGCGCACGCGCAGGCGCACTAAGCTGTGAGGCGCTTGGGACGAATGAACTCCCTAAAGAAGGTGCAGAGTGGCGGCGAGTCCTTTAGTTTAATGCCAAACTTGAACTTCCAAGTTTTCTCTTCCATCCCTGTCTGTGAAGAATCCGGGGAGTGTGTGAGTGCAAATATTAGTTTTACCTGGCTGCGGTTGCCACTCTGAAACGCTTCCTTCTGGGTAAATTAAATTTCAAAACTTAGCAGTAAAAGTAGCTCTCAGAAGTGCAGATTTGGCCCCAAAGGCCCAAACTATTGTCGTTTTTGCACTTGCCTTATCCGCACTCGGACGCTACAAGCCTGTTGGAGCTGGTATTTAGACGCAGTTTCTGAGAACTACTGATCACGTTCTGTCTGGGCTCCCAGCAACATGTCCAGCTGTTTTCTGCGCCTAGTTACCGTGTCTGCACGATCTCATTAACCCAGATGTTAAAGCGCTGGTCCCAAGAGAGAAGAAACTATGTGAGGAATTTACCCCTGGGTGGACCTCTCAGTTGCTTGACCTGATGTCCTGAGAAACCTAGGCTCCAAAGTTGGCAGTCTCAGCTTTCCGCAGTCCAGTAGCCTGTGAAATGTTTAGGGTGGGGGTTGGGTCGCAATAGCTTAGGGCCAGATCTTCACTGCCACAGCTAAGCTAAAAGTCAAGGCTATGGGAAGTGGGGGAAAACAATTAACTATGACTGACCCTGATTGAATAGCTACATAATTTAAATACAATCCTTAAGTTACTTAGCATTTTTTATTAGGAAGTGGAAATGGAGAAGTGGGATTGCCTCTTTAAAAGACCGATGAATAGAAAAAACAAACAAAAAAATCCAAAAGTTTCTTGAGAGCTTAGATGGAGTGGAGCGCAGAAGAGTCCTGCACACATAGCTTCTCACTGTCTTTTCTGTTTTACTCTGTGTGGATTGGAAAGGGGAACTAATCAGCCTGAACAGATGAAACAGGGATGAAAGGAAGGAATCTGAGTTTGGCATAGGCTTGTGAAAGGAAAATAAATCTCGGATCCCCAAACTCATTAAGCCAAAGGGAAAAGTTAAGCTGGGAACTGGGTCACACAAAACTGCCTTGCCTCTTGGTTTTTAAATGAGATGGCTACCAGATGAAAAGCTACACACGTCGCTCATATTTTGCCCACAAGGAAATTCTCAGTGAGCGCCAAAATCTTTACCCTAAAGTGTTTATATTAAAATTTACCGTGGGAATGTAAATGGATAGCTTCTGTTTTCAGCCTCTGCCCACCTGACACAAATGCATATCTGATTGTTCTCCTGCCCCATTTATCTATGTTACCTTATGTAAAAATGCAGATTCAGACTCACTATGCCAGATGGGGGCATGAATGATTATTTTCCCCCTGCCAACTTCTCACATGAAAACTGTATTTCTCAGTATCCCACCCTTTCCCCTTTAAATTTGGAGCCCTCAAAATTATCTTCCCAGAAAGGCATAGCCGGCGCGCGTCCTTAATTTTGTCAAATAGACGTCCTAAAATGATTGAGACTTGTCTCAATTTAAATTCACAATTTAAATTTAAGTGTCAATTATCTTCCTAAGAGATTATCAGGGGACGGAAAGGTCCCCTCCAAGGGGAAAGTCCAAGTAAGAACCACTACTTATTAATATTTGTGGCCTCTTTTCTCTTTGTTTCTCGTTCTCTATGTCTCCCTTTACTTCCTCCTTCCTTCCCACCTTCCAATCATACTGAGTACCCTCAAGAAGTTCCTAATTCACATTGCCTTCTTCCAATTCCAAGAGAACCCAGCAACTTTTCACTAAGCAAAGAACTGATCACACTGAAGTGTGAAGGTGATTTGCCTATCCAAAGGACACTGTATTTTTTTTTAAAGTATCTTGTTAACTTAAAATTCCTACCTAATTGGTAGGGTGGAAGTGTGCTTGGGTGTGTATGTGTGAGAGAGAGAGAAGAAATAATTTTGAACTGGGGCTTTGAAGTGCTCCTCGATCATCTTTCTAAGTACAATTCATCTTTCCCATAGTCTGCCAAAGATTAAAAGCCACAGAATCACAGTGGTAAGCACACAGTAGGATCTTAACAAAAGGTTTTTATTGAAGAGCTATCACTTACTGAATGTTTATCAAGTTCTTTCCTATGCTCTAATTCTCCCTTGTAAGGTAAATATTCGTTATCCTAATTTTATAGAAGAAAATCAACCATGGGGAAGTTAAGAAATATTTTCAAGATCACATGACTAGCATTGAAATTCAGGCCTGCTTAACTCTATACCCTCTCTTTCCACTACCACCATCCTATGTTATGAATGTTTGTAATCATCTTTGTCACTGCAAATTATGTGCTGTTATCCACTGTCACTTCCCCTCAACTGTCACCTTTACCAGTTAAACAAAAACTCACAGCTTGGGAACCAACCTAGAGGATTTGAAAGGCACTAGTCCCTTTCCTGCTTTTATCACCTCTTAAAACTATTATACTTTTGTCTTCTACATAGTTTTTTTTTTTCCTTCTGTCCAGCCTAGGTCATCATTACACTCTTAGAGAAAGATCTAATATTCTACTTTAGAAAAAAAAATATCTATCTATCTATCTATCTATCTATCTATCTATCTATCTATCTATCTATCTATCTACATTAGAAACCTGTGAAAAACCCTTATTGACTCTTAAATCCATGGTTTAAAAAGTTTTATTTTAAGTTATGAGACAAACCACTTCAGGCCATTTTAAAAAAAATCAATGTGCCTCCATAATTGAGCATACTATAAAATCGTTCATAGAATTACTGTTTTATGTGAAACATCTGCAATAGTTGGGAACATTTTTTCCTTTTTTTTCTTTTTTTTTTTTTGTAATTTAAACCTGTAGTTGACTATTAGACGTTTTCACCCAGATTTTGTGTTATGAATTAGTATTTCTAGACCAATCATTATATTTTTATTTTGATTCATTTTGGATTCTCATTCCCTATGAATTAACGTCTACAATCCCTCTCTACAATACCAAATTGCACTGGCCTTACAAATTTACTTCCCGCTTTTCCCCTCAGGGCATCCTATATTCCACCTTGAAAGTAACCTTTGTTTCCTACATATGCTAGGAACTTTCTCATTTGCTACCTTAACACATACTAACTTCTCTATTTAAAATGTCACTTCTTTTCATCCCTGCTTCCATTAATGCTGCCTATCTTTAAAGTCCAGCTTAAATGTTGTCTCAAACGTGAAACTGTGTAATCTTGAAACCATGTTAATTTAAACACATATATTTTTTGTTGAACTCTGGAAGGATTCATCTTTATACTCTTTTGTCTTCTGAAAGGTCCTTTGCGCATAGTATGCACTCATGTATTAATGATAAGCTAGGTGAGTCAAATGTAAAGTATGGCAGCTACTTTAACATTATTGCAGACATTTCCAGACATTTCTTAAGGCACTTATATTCTTATTGACTGTATTTCACTTAATAATGGTAGTTTAGAAACTGCTGTAGTTATATATTTATTTTCATTTTTTTTCCAAATAAGCAAAATATTGAGGAAAATATCAGTGTTTTTAGCTCTGTTGCTTTAAATACTAATTTTATACTTATTTATTGGCTGTTTAAAATAGAAATCTTTATATCAGTAACTTTGTATCAGTATAAATCTTTATATCAGTAACTTTAATTATACCTATTTTTCCTACAATTTATATTAATCTCTTCATAAGGGGAAAAAAAGTAATGTTACTTCTAAAAGTTTTTAATTTGTTGCTCTTGAGACACTTCCAGTGTCTCAAAAAGAGAACTGGGCTAGAAGTCAAGCATCCTGGATTGTAGTTCTTACTCTTCAATTGTTTTTACTGTAACTTTTGGCAGTACTCAGTCTCTTTGGAACCCAATTTATTTTACTGAAGAATTGAGGGAATTGAATTCAATAGTTAAACTTGTAACTAAAAATTATGCTGCAGTAATATTTTTAAAATGTTTAAACAGCACCTATAATCTCATCCTAACATATTTGTTTTCAATTTTGCATGCTATCTTTCAAATCTGATTTTTCTAAGACCCATTTCGGTGGTGGAAGACTGATTCGAAGTTTCATACTTGTGGACCAAGAATTGGCAGACCTCAAATATGGTCTTTCCTGGATGGATTCTACCAACTTGAAATAAGTCCCAGACCGCAATAAAGCTAATTATTTTCATTCTAAATTATAAATAAGATTATTTGTCCTGCTCTCTCATTTGACCATCCTTATGAGGTTCTAGGGATATTATGATACTTGATATTAATAAATTATAGAGCTCTAAAAATGCCTGACTTGAAGCTAGAAAACTGGATCAGACAAAACAAGGGACAAGAGCTCATTTTAACATGATCATGATTATTCAGCCTTGGAAAAATAACTGGTTTGGTAGAGTTGACTGATGGATAATCTTTGGGGTACATTAATTTATGTTATCACCCCCCTTTCAGGGAAACCATAGGTCAGCTCTACTGAATGAAATGGTTCATGGACCTCATTGGTGAGTTGAATTACTATCTTTCCTATTATAATAATATGAAATAAATGTTTTATATGATATGAAAGGGAATTATGGGCTCCTGAAAGATGGAAATTTTGTTTTAATACCCTCTGCTTAGCATGTGACCCTTAAACAGGGCTGTATAAATTGTCTTGTTTTCATCTTGTATTTTATTTTGGAAGGCTTACTTTCCTGCAACACAAACCTAATCCTTTTGTTACTCCATATAAAGAACCTTGGGAATCGCTCCCACCATTGCTTCTTTCCATGTCTACTACCTCTTCCACCAGTAAAGGCGGAGACTTACTACGTTTTATCTGTCTTTGTGCTCCTGGAACACAGCATAGCAAGTGGCACATACTCATATTTTTAGTATGCAAAAATTAATGGTTATTAATTTGTCTTTAATTCAGAGTTTTTAACTTGCCTATAACTGACATTCTAAAATTAGGGAATCACATTCTGTTTTATAATGTTACTAAAAATTTTAAAAGAAGGTTACTCTTAAGGTAAGTTTATATATAAGCCTATTTCAATATTTGAGATAGCCATGCTTAGGTAAGAAAATGGTAATTTAAAATACATCTTCCCCAGGAAAAGTTCTTAAAATGTTTTAAAATAATACATAATGGTAATTAGTTTTATTATACATGGTTTGGAAAGTGAACTTTATAAAATAAGAAGCCAGAGCTCCAATTATGAATATCTAGTGATAAACGCAATTGTTTATTTAGAGAGAATGTGCAAACCTCAGATTGTGCAAAGGTTCCCATGTGACCTCCACCAACAAAGCTAAGTGGATGACTGGGAGGATTAGTTAGCTAATATAGACAAAAAGGTAAAAAGTAAAAGAGAAAGTGTTTTTTGGGTTTTGTTTGTTTGTTTGTTTTAAGGAACTTGTTCTCACTATGTAAATTTCTCATGATGGAAAATGCTTACTTGCAGTTGTCACAAAATAATACAAAACCTCCTACCAAATAAAGAAAATCCTATCAACAAAAGTGTGTGTGTGTGTGTGTGTGTGTGTGTGTGTGTGTGTATTTCTATTTGCATGTATTCTTACACAGCATAAGATCATTTCACCAAAGATATTATAAGTAAAATGTATAACACAGGTATTTTTAAGGACTGGCCAGTAGCCATGTATTTCTAGACTTCAGTATTTGGTAAAATAAAAGTCAAATTAATAAAATAATTTTGAAAGTACATTTAATTTATAATAAGGATATATGATTTATAACAAAATATATAAACCATCTTAACTATTGATGTTTTAAAGTGATTTAGGTGCTATATTTAAATGTAAGAATTGGCATTTATTTTAGGAGATCTCATATGATTCACACAAAAAGAGTATGTGTATATCCACTCCTTTGCATATTTGAATTACAATGATTTTTCAGTTCAGATCTCTTACTTGTTTTGTTAATAGGGATCTCCTGTTTGGATAAAACTGAATTTTTTTAACACGTAAAGTGAATTCTTAACAACAACCAGCATGTGCGTTTTAATTTCCTTTTAATATTTAGTTGACTTTTTTATCTTCCTTTTAAATCATAGGAAAGTTTTGATGAAAATTAGTCTCCTTCCTATATACACAGCCCTGGAGCCTACCACCAACATGACAAAAGGTTAAGAGTTTGCCAAAGCTAGAGTCATTAATCCTGTGCAACTGGAACATTATTTGATCACTTTATTGTCACCTTTCTCCTGAAGCTCTCTTCCAAAGATAGAGCATTTGGAGGAAGCTCTGTTTTGGGGATCTGGTGACGCTGTTGGTGCCAGAGGAGCAATTATCCCCTAAATCAGATACAAACTTGGCACTTGAAGAGAACTTAGAGGAACAATGTCATATCTTTGTATCTAGATGGGGTTCACATATTAGCCTCTTCGAAATCTTATGACACAATTTTTAAGTGTCCAAAGAAGTAGAAAATTACCATGTAGCTACACTGTGTATTATTGATCATAATTTTCAGATGCACTTTTTTCCCAATTTCAACATCTCTGAAACTAGGAAGTATCTAACAATCTAGCAATTATAATTGGATTGGGAGTGGCTTGTCTTTCTTAGTGGTACATAAAATATGGTGCATCTTTCAATTGGTGGTGTCTTCCATTCCATTATTTATAAATTTGGGTATACAGAAATATTTCAGGTGGAGGTATAATAAAAATCAGATGAAGGTATATAATAAAGGGACAATCGGATCCCTTAAGTATTTTATGAGTTTGTCAATAGTCAATTCTTTTGTGATTCATTCAATTAAAAAGTGTCTATTATTTCTAGGTGCTGTGGTTAAAGATCCTACCCTCACAGAGCATACAGCAAGCTGGAAATCAGACAATTAGCTAGTTAATTATAATACCATGGCGCGTTATATAATGGAAGCAAAGGTGCTGGGATACACATGCCCTAAGGTAGGGTTCAATCTACTTCAGGGTCTTTTGGAAATGATGTTTATTCAGGGATTGAGATCAGTAGCAGTGGGAGTAACTACTTATGCAAAGTCCCCAAGGAGACTTTAGAGTAGCTGGAAGAATGAAGGAGCTGAAAGAAGCTCAATAATCTTGAAGATAGAAATATATGCAGTCATTTGCATCTCTTGATACTCTACTGTACTTGCTTTGAGGGCGAGTACAATTCTCCAGTCACAGACTGCTCTGAATAGGCAATCTATTCTGACTTTAGCACTGTGGCAACAGTTTCAAAATATCTTTCATCTCAGTTTCTTAACATGAATTTGAGTACACTATTTTGTATTTCATTCAACAGAAGAGTAGTGTAGGTAAAGAATAGCATTTTAGCCCCCAACTTTTCTAAATATATTTTAAACATGAGCTACTTTATTCTACTAAGATATGTCAAGAGATGGGGAAATTCAGCAAGTTCTAAATCTAGTGGAAAGTTTATTGGGTTGGAAGTGGAGGAACACATTAGAGGAGCATCCATCTACTAAAGTCAGAACATCTGTGATAAGCTGTAGCCCAAGAGATCGTGCTTCAAAATAGCTGGATAAGTGTTATGACAGGAGGGAAGAGAAATAGGTAAATTAGTGTAGCATATATATGTGTCTCATGGTTACTCTCGTTGCCTGTTTACTAAACAAACAAAAATCCCATGAATTCATTGCTGCCTTTACAAACATCACAATGAGTAAGACAATTTTCACCATCTTCAGCAATTCCTGACAGTACATTGTCTGCCACTGGGAGTCATTCTTTGTTTTGAATAGGTGGCTGACTTCCTCCCCATATTCAGCCATCTCCCGTCTCCTCACTGGATTTCATTTTGAATAGGAACTCTTGCCTGTGAAAAAAGTCACAAAAGAAGACCCTTGCTTCTAGGCCAACCAAAATGTTTCTAGGGAAGACAGACATATAACTTAATTAGAGGTAATTCTATATTTATATTCTTAATAACAAGAGATAGTAGTCTTATTTGAGTTACACTTAATGCTGTACACCTAAAAATCATGGAAATAAAAGATTGATGTATCATTAATTAGGTCTTTAAGTCTTTTAGACAATTATGTTTGGATTTCACATTTAGAGGAGTGAGCAAGAGAGAATGAACTTATCTTTAGGCAGCCTATATAGCATATTATTTTAGAGCATTTAATTTGAGGTCAGAGATAGGAATTGAGTAGATTTGTCATTAGTTCTTCAACTTTGGAAAGGTGAAATTAACTTCTTAGTACTGTATTTTGATTTCTTCATCTCTAAAATATGGATAATAGTTATAACGTTTTACTTTTTTTCTTTTCCTTTTTTCAAGGCTAATCAACTGAAGCAGAAGGAGTGAAAAAAGAACAAAGAAATCTGTGACTGGTTGTGATCAATTAGTAAACTTACTTTTTTAGATTAAAATGAAATAATACATGCAAAGCCCTTGCACAGTGCCTTGCACATAACACATTTCGGGGTTAAGTTGTGCTAGTTATTCCGTTATTGATTGTCTTGCCCTTTGTCCTCTGGAAGGTTGGATCTTGCCATTTGGGTATGGCCAATGGGAAGGCTGAGCAAGACATCAGAGGGTGGGAGGAAAGGAGGTATATTTATTTTCCTTACTCCTTCTCTGCTAGGCTTCAATTTTGTCACTAGCTGCATTCCTTTTTATGACCACAACTCCAGTCTAATGGCCACCCTCCCATAGCTAGAGTTCATAACAGACTAACACTGCCACCTCCTCAGGCCTAGGAATGGTCATGGTTTTTCTTCTCACTGTTGCTTCAGGTTCTTTTTTCCCACCGCTGCTTGCGCTAGATGTTCCACCCTCTTTTCTTGTTCCTTTAAGGCCTCTCTAAACTGTCACTTTATGAAACTGTCTTCAGTTAAATTCTTTATATGTGGCATTAGTTTATACTGAGACTTTGATGTACATAAAACAACAATACTTTGTTTGGACATCAGGAAGGACATCTTTTTGATGAATCATTTTAGTAAATGTTGTAAGGAGCTAATATGAGACATTCTAAATCAAATGGGAAGTTTATTGAGATGCTGGTGGTTTGTTGTTCTGATGATGTAAATCCAGCTTTGAAGGCTGTAGAGTTTGTTTAGATGGCAGATGGTTGTAGGAAGGAAAGGTGGAGTTCTTTTCTTGATGCATAAAACAAGATCATATCTTCAGTGGCAAAGTGAACATAAGGATTATGGAGAAAGTAAATAAAGGTGATTGGCTATAATGGACACTTTATGCTTAAGGGTTGTGGTAGGCAGAATAATGGTCTCCCAAAGATATCCATGAACTAATGCCTGGAACTTGTGAATATGTTATCTTAGATGGTAAAAGGGACTTGGAAGATGTAATTAAATTAAAGATCTTGAGATGATGAGATTATTCTGTTAGGCGCATTGTAATTACAAAGGATCCTTAGGAAGGTAGTAGGGTCATAGTCAGAGAAGGAGATATGATGATAAAGCAGAATCACAGGGGAAGAGCTGAAGATTCTACCCTGCTGGGTTGAAGATGGAGAAAGGGGCCACAGGCCAAGAATGCAGGTGGTGGCCAGAGGCTGATAAAAACAGAGAAACTGACTTTCCCCTAGAACCTCCAGAAGAAATGCAGCCCTAGTGACATCTTGATTCCAGCCCAGTGAGATTTCTTTTTTTTTTTTTTTTTTTTTTGAGACGGAGTCTTGCTGTGTCACCCAGGCTGGAGTGCAGTGGCCGGATCTCAGCTCACTGCAAGCTCCTCCTCTTGGGTTCACGCCATTCTCCTGCCTCAGCCTCCCGAGTAGCTGGGACTACAGGCACCCGCCACTTCGCCCGGCTAGTTTTTTGTATTTTTTAGTAGAGACGGGGTTCGTATTAGCCAGGATGGTCTCGATCTCCTGACCTCATGATCCGCCCGTCTCGGCCTCCCAAAGTGCTAGGATTACAGGCTTGAGCCACCGCGCCCGGCCCCAGTGAGATTTCTGACCTACAGAATTGTACAATAGTAAATTTATGTTGTTTTAAGGTGGTGATCTGTGGCAAGTTGTTACAACAGCAATAAGAAACTGACATAGGAGATAGAGAAAGCGTGTTGGATTAGGGCAGTCAGTTGAGAATTTTGGATATTATCTTAAAGCCAACAAAGAACCACCAAAGATTTTTTACTAAAAACAGATATAATGAAAATGATGTATTAGGAGAGTAGACTGGAAGTTGGGTTCAGACTGAAGACAGAAAGATAAGCTCTACAGTGGTGTGCATGGATAAGTATGGTGATTAGTACCCAGGTTACAAATGGACTCTGTTAATTGATAAGAAGTTTCCAAATCTGAAAGAGATTGCTAAAGAAGAGCCTACAGAATATAATGACTGATGGGGAATCAGCAAAGGAAAGCAGTCCAATTTCAGATGCCTCATGTGTTGTGAAATGGGCATAAAACACACAAGGGTTCTAAATATTTTAAGTCTCTTCCTGGATTCACCAATGTATATTTCACCAACATATATATGAAATTGTTACTTGCTAAACTTCTCTGTTACATCAAGTTTCACTCTTGTCTTTTTAGAGGATATGCAAACCTCATTTCATCATTTCTACTCTAGAGACTGCTTATTTGGTAGAATGAAATAGGTACAACTCAAATAGTAGACTACTGTATTCAGATTTTGCACAAAAACAACAAAATACAATCTAAAAACAATTCAGTTGGAGAAGACTCGTAGGTTAAGTATGTGTAAAGAGTAGTGGCAGTAGCTGGTAAGTTAAACTACTCACTAGCCATAATGCTGTTCAGCAGTTACCACTGTTTGGATTATTGGACATTTCCTGAGTAGTGGGAAATGTTTGGATGAAAAGCCAGTAGCTCATTATTAACTCTCTTTACATCACCTCCCTTCTGAAAAAAGCTTTGCTTGCTGATAATCAACTTCTAAATGATCTTCATAAAAGTTAACAATGCTTGGACATCTAAGGCAGGTCTAAACTGGCTGGCTCTACCTTGTTTTTAATGGTAAAAATGCTAAATTAACTAGTACTAATAACCATGCCAGCAGTAAAAACACGGAACAACTGAATATCAATGATATGTTAAAGCCAGCTGTTAATTATCCCATTAAAAACATGATTTTCTTTCACACAGAGATTCTATCCATACACTTTCCCCCCACCTCCTTCCATTTTTCACCATTTCAACTTCCCACCATCCCAATCAGTAACTGGTAAAAAAGATCTGACCATGAGTTAATTATTGGGAAAATCTTAGAAAATACTATATTTCAACCTTTTCCTAAATTGGATACAACTTTGCATTTCCACTATGTTTTTAAGTCCCCTCCTTAAAAATACACATTTATGTACAAATAACAATAGTATATTTTGCATCTTAAAAGTAGACTGCACTGTGATATTGACAGAGAAAATGTTCACCATTCCTTTCTACGTTTCAAAATATCCCTCCTCTTGGATGCTGACATAGAAACATCATTTTGGAACAAGTGGCAGTTTCGCCTTGCATCCCTGTTTTTTCTTGTTCTGCATGGGAAAAAAGTCTGAATAGTAGACAGCAAGAAAATTCAATAATGTCCACTCTGGAACAACCCGAGGGTAGGAATTTTGCGTATGAGGCGCCCTATAAGCATCACCCTCTCATCCCATGCCATAAAAAAGGGTGGAGGGGAGGAAATATTCAGCGAAGTCCTAAAATACAATGTGTATTGTAAAAACAACTTTAATTTTAAAAGTCAATTCTACTTTGTAAGGTTTTCAGTGCTGCTTCACTCCTACTCCTAGGGTGAAGGACTTTGGAGAGACAGCAAGACTAATTCACATCAAAACCAGAACACGAAACTCCTGCCTGCTCCGTAGCCTGATCTGAGTACCTGGAGTGCCCGAAAGTGGAAGGGCACTCTCTCCTATCTGGCCCATGGCTCTGAGGACCTCCCTCCCCGCTCCAAGCCCCAAGCCCGCGAATCGGAGATGCTCAGAGAAAAGCGAGTTGCTCACCAGTGAGGAGCCAGCAGCAGGCGACAGCGACCCCTGGGCGGGCGCGGGGCCGAGGGGCCATGGCCGGAGCGGCCTCAGCGCCAGGGGGCCGCGCTGGTTCGCAGGACAGGACCTGGCAGGACCGGGCGCGGGAGCTGCACGCTCTGGCTGGGCCACTCAGCCCGCTGCCGCGGTTCCCAGTCCTCTGCCCCAGTGGCAGCGGCGTCCAGGAGCGGGAGAGGAGTGATTTCCTGTGTTTTCGTCGAATGCCTCTAAGTGCGCTCCACGCTTTTCACATCCCAGACGGATTGCCACATCGCCCGCCCCTGCGCGCTCTTGGTCTCTGAAATCTCACTGGCAGCTTCCCAGGCTCTGTCCGAGACATGGACAAATAAAGCCAGCTTCGCGGGTCCGTGTTTAGGCTAAAGTCCACGGGCTGTAGAAGCAAACCTTAAAGGGACATCTGCCTTTCATTGAGAGGGTGATCTCGTTTTCCGGGCCAAATCCCCTAAGGTGGTAGGAAGGCGGGTAAGGGCTGGACTTCGGGAGGGTGTCGCCAGCCAAGTGGCTCCGCCTTCACACCCCTGACTTCTCCCGGTCCGGGTAGCGAAGGAGCTTTGGCAGTACCTGGGCGCCCTTAACCGGAGGCAGCTTTCCGAGGTCCATTACGCAGAGGGATTAGGCCGTCTGTGAAAATGAGAGGATCTGGAATCCCCCCTTCCATCTCCTGCGGACACTTGAACTTCACCGTGAAGTCGTTTTGCACGAAAGGGGGCGTCCCTACCACCCCGACAGGCTCCACTGAGGGCTTTGCTTTCGCTTATTGGGAGCGGGGGTGGGGGGAGGCTTTGCTTAGTTTATGGTAATTCGTGGTTAAACAGTGGTTGCAGATGAGCTTTTCTTTGAGATAACTATGATAAAGGGAGAAAAGGAGAAGCAAGACCGAGGAAAAACAGAAAGAGGGAGAGAGAGAAGAGAAGAGAGGAAGAAAAGCAGCCTCTTTGGAAATGGAATGTGTGTGGGCTATTTTGTTTAAGTGAATTAGGATGTTTGTACGCTGGTAATTGAATCTAATAAAGAACTCGGGGCACTGCTTTATTTTTTTCTTGCTTGAAACTTTTACGAGTAAAAATTCGTTAAGAGTCCAGACCTGCTTAGGAAGTTGCAATGCTTCCCTTTCCTGGTGAGTTGAACAACCTGGCTGAGTCAAAAGCCATATTCGTGCTAACTTCAACCAATGCTTGCTATTTTCAAAATAGCTGTGTCTTAGCGGTTTGGAGAGTTTCAAAGAACAGAAAAGATGAGTGGATTTGTGTTTAGAGGAATCTGAGGGGAACAGTTCAATTCAATTCACTTCAACTCAACAACTAATTGAGCATCTCTATCTAACAGAACTAGGGCTAGGCAGGACAAGAGTGCCACCCAAAGGAGGGTTCGTTGAGCAGAACACAACACAGGTAGCACAGAACAGGTAACACGAGGGACAGGAAGGAAGAAACCCACAGGGATCACTGGATACACTGCCAATTAGAGGATCGCAGCAACTAAAAGCTGGAGAAGACAAAAGCTGAAGAAGTTTAAGGAGGGTCAAAAATGGGGTGGGCAGACCCAAGGAAGTTGAAGGCCATCAGATCTCAGTATGTTGACCCATTAGTCAAGAAATTCCTTTTCTGTTATGTATCTGAACTGATTCACTATTTAGTGAATACATTAAAAATCCTGTTCTCAGATGTTTTTAGTTTTTATAATGTCATTTCTCAGTTCTTTCTTCAAATGTACACAAATGAGTCTCTAGAAAAATTGCATTGTGTTGGGTCACAGTCCAATCCTATTGGACTTTACTTGAGTTCCTTTGTTTGTGTTCAACGCTCTCATATCCTGCCAAGGAATTCATTTCCTGTGTACATCTCATTTCCCTGTCCGTAGTATCAGTTATGTCTTATGCCTCTCAGTATGACTGTCTTTGCTTTGAACAGTAACCAATAGATATTGATTAATGCATAGACATTTAAAAATCATAAGTACTTTCCCAGTGATACTTCTCTAAATTGCTTAGTTTTCAAAAATATGTAATAGTGTGTCTATATATACACAAATATATGTGTGTGTATGTATGTGTATATACAAATGTACAGCATATACATACATATGCAAATACATATATGACATTTTAGCAACTTGCAATATATTTCATTAGAAAAAACAAAAAGAAATTGTAAACTATCTTACTGAAATAAAGTAGGGTTAACATATGTTCAAGGTTACAATCACTGGGAAATTTACCTTTCTTCTGGGGGCTAATACATAATTTCAATTTTGATATTTTTATTTCCTTTAGGACTTACAAATTATTGGTGATAACCGTCACTAACAGTGATATTGTTACAATTAATTTTCACATGTTACAAATTTTATGTGTACATATTTAGATATTTATGAATCTTTTTTATGTCTAGTCAATACAAATGTGGAGACTGAGAGATAACTATTGTTGGAGAATTAGTATTAGAATCAATGCTTCTTTTCTGAACTTCAATAAACCCAAATACAAATAAATGCCAAGCCAGTTATTTTCTTAACCAATTTTATTCTGACAGAAAGACATGTCATTGAGTAAAGATTTAGAGAAGACAAAAACTTGCCCAGAGGCACAAACTAGTTATTGATATGAGATACTTGATGACAAATGTTTCAGCTGTAGACTTTATACTACATACTTTTCTATTTTAAGTGAGACTTGATCAGATCTCTTTTAGGATTTGGAAGCATGAGTAGGAGCATGAACCTTATTGTGAACTGCATACACTTCTTATGAGAATCTAATGCCTGATGATCTGTCACTGTCTCCCATCATCCCCAGATGAAACTGTCTAGTTGCAGGAAAACAGGCTCAGGGCTCCCACTGATTCTACATTATGGTGAGTTGTATAATTACTTCATTATATATTATAATGTAACTATAATAGGAATAAAGTGCAAAATGAATGTAATGTGTTTGAATCATCTTGAAACCGTTCCCCTCATCCCTGGTCTGTGGAAAAAAATGCCTTCCATGAAACCGGTATCTGTGCCAAAAAGGTTGGGGATGGCTGTGCTGAAAGATTAGAGACTGAACAGATTAAGAATTTGGAAAGTGGGTGTCTATTAATTGAGGCAAGAGTAATTGATATTATTAACTAATAATCTCAAAAAGAAAAACATATACTTAAAACCAAAGTATTCTTCTTGGAGTTAATCTAATATACTGAGTAAAGTAATTAGAGTAAGTAAGGTTCTGGAGTTACACTGCTTGGCCTCAAGTCCTGGAACCACAATATAGTAGCTGTGTGATTTGGGAAATGTCATCAAGTTTATCTAGGCCTCAGTTTTCTCAAATGTAAAGTGGGAATGAAAATCCTGTACTACCTCTGATCTGAGGATTGCTGTGGGGATTAAATGAACTGAGCCTCTAAGCATTTAGCACAATGCCTGGATTAAAGTAAGTGCTCAGTTAGTATGAATCATTCTTCTCCGTAAATAGAAGAATTGGTATTAGACAGACCATGGAAACGGCAGGCTCTGTGTGTGGTAGACCCTGTAGGAAGTGGTGAAATTTGACGGCCATCACAAGAGGACACTTTAATGTCTGCGTAAAAATATCTCTATCAATACCTATTATTGTTTCTGGAATCCTCACTTTAAAAATATTTACCTTGGATTAGGGAATTATCTTGAAGATATTTCTACAAAATGGGCATGCATGAAGACATCAGAACCCATTGTAACATTCACATGAATTTGCTTTTCAAATTGGCTGGCCATCAGAGGTTTTTTTTTTGTTGTTGNTTTTTTTTTTTTTTTTTTTTTTTTTTTTTTTTTTTTTTTTTTTTACAAGAGAAGAACATTCCACTAAGGTTGGGAATAGAAGAGGGTCTAGAACTCCGTGTCTAATGTATGCCAGTGTTCTCTAGCAGTAAGATTATGGGTTCTCAAAGCCACAGGATGAGTAAGGTACTCCCACCTGGGTAGTGGGGGTGGTGCTGATTTTACTCAAAAGTAAATAATTTAAAAATTGTTTGCTAAAATAACAGATTTTTATAAGAAAGATTTTTAAATCATGTTTTCTTTTTAAAAGTCAAATATGACATTTTAAATGCATTTTAAGGTAGCATCAAAGTGTGGTTTTACTCCAACCCCATCCCCTCCGCTCTCAGGTGTTAGGGGTAGGTGGAAGTATATAGAACTGTTTCCGTTTTTACAAAGATTTTATGAAGATTTGAATTTTTAAGTTTTACTGTGTAAGCACTTAGGGGAATATACAGTGGGGCTAACTCACAAAGCTAACTCATATGGACAACTTAGTTTAGTTAAATAATTTTTAATTTTCTGGCATATATTGGGCTCCAGGGCTGTGTTCTGCAGAGGCAAAAATGGATAGAACAGTCGTTATTCCACTGCAAACCTGCTATTCATTAATTTCTTTCACTTGTAACTAGAAGCAGAAAATAAGTAGTTTTGTCCTCAATTCTAACATTGGCATATTTCATTTTAAGCCTATTAAATTAAGCAGTCTAGTGAAATTATCCTAATAGTTGTTGTTGACATACCTTGAGAACTTATAACTGCTTCCTCTCTGACCAAAATAAAGTCACAGTGTTATGGAACTTAAACTTCACCATGAGCCAACCATTTGTTTTTTGTTATTACGTAATATTCCTGTGTGTTTTTTCACTTAAAATATAAAATAGGTGTTTCTCCCTCCCTACTTCCTGGACAAGCCTGTGCCAGAAACCTTGTCCAAAGACATTTGGGCAACTGGTATTTAAGAAAAAAAACAAAAACTTGACTTCAGAATCCTGGTGAGGAACAGTTCTCAGCACTATAGGAAACTTCTTTGGACTTACTGGCAGACTTCAACATGAGTGACACACCAGGGCTGCAGCAGGGAAGGGTGGACCAGGGTGGTGCCCTGGCAGGAATGTTCAATTCGTGGCATTCTATGACTCAGAATAACAACCACTGATGAGCAGTAACATTTTAGCTGCGTTGCTGGGCCCCTTAATTTGCAATACGACTTAATTATATTTTAAGCTGTTATGCAATTCTAGGATCGTTTGGACAAGTTGATTTAATTGTTTTCTTTTAACTAATTTGTAAAAAGTTAAATAAAGTAAGTGGGCTCTAAAATCCCAGAATTACAACAAAAAATGATTAATTTGTATTTCAAAGCAAGAAGACTGGCATTTCTTGTGGTAGGACTGGGTCAGTAAACACATGTGTGGGGAAATACCCTTTGTCTTTAATACAAAATAAATGCATCAAGGGAAGGAAGTCTGTTATTTGGCTCTGAAATAATAATACTTACATAGCTTATTTTACAACAATGTGCCCATTTTTTATCTTCTCTCCTAGATCATGATCTATACAATGATAGTCAATTGCTAATGTTTGTTCTCTGCAGCATCTGTGCTCATGTAATGCACTGAAACACTTACGAACTTACTTCTATTCAGGAGGAAGTCTCTTAGATACTGGGGAATCAGAGATGTTGAAGTACTAGGCCCTAACCTCAAGAATATTCACAGACTACGTAGAGACAACATACACAGAATGATCTAATTGCATCTGATCCCCGTAATAGAGAATAAATAAAGTCAAGGCTTTCAAATAGATGATAGCACTGAAATTTAACCTTGCAGGGAGTGGGTAGGGGATTTTGTAGGTGGAGAAAATGGTAATGGACATTCTATGCAGAGGTAACATGAAAATAGATGAAGAGACTGGAATAGAAGTTAAGAAAAGTGAGTGAAGCTGAGACCAGATTAGAAAGGATCTTAGAAAGATACCAGGGAATTTGGGCTTCTTATAAGCATAGAATATTTTCACAGTTCTTATTGACATATACAAACATGGTTTTTTTTTTTTTCTCTTATTTGGTTTCTGAAGTGGCTTGATTTTTATCTTATTTTTGTAGTAGAGGGGATGAAATATATCATATGCAAGAAGTATACTGTGAAACTTTTATACAATGAAATTTAATGTAATGCCTTCTGTAAAGAAATTTATTATTATTTATTATAAATAAATAAAATTGTATGCATTACCAGAATAAAGCTGTAAAAGTGGACACTTGTCTCTGATGAGAGAGCATAAGCTAGAAGAATAATCCTTGGTGATTCTTTTAAAATTGGAAGAAGATAAAAATGAAGCAACTTGTAATGGTACCCAAAAAAGCTTTAAACACTTTTGTTGAACAACATATAATAGGTATTTAAACATTAGTAAATGGATGCTACCAATATTGGCCATTTTAAGTTTTTTAGGGGAAGGCAAAGTAAATTACTGGGATGGAGGGACTGTTAAATCATTATCATCCAAGTCTTTGTTTTGTGGGGTGGGGACTGCTTTTAAAGCCCTGCATGGTTAGAGGAGACCTTAGGGCTCTTCAGAAAAATAGCCATGACTAGTTGATTGCTCGCCAGAAAAGAAAAGTGCAGGCAGCCAAGGGGACAGGGGCAGATTGTGAGTTAAAAACCACTGAAGACACCAGGGTAAAGCAAGAATGAAGAGTCAAGTGCGAGTTGAAGATGAAGCACTCTAGAGCAATGTTTGGACCAGAAGGTTTGAAAAGTTCAAAATTAAGGCTGTAAATATTAGGGTCTGCTCAGGTTTTTGTTTTTGTTTTGTTTTTTTCCTCCAATGTGGGTCCAGATATGCCACAGAGCAAAAAGGGCAAGAGTTTTAAGAATCTACTGTGAAATTAAGGCTAAATATATCTGAACTATAAAAAGTAATAGGATAGGTAATTGTAATATTAGCAAGGCTAATAGTAAAATGAGAATAATATTAATTAAACAATTACATGATTACACAGAAGGGAAATATCTCAAGGTCATAAAAAGAAGAGGTATAACAAAGGAAACTTTTTAAGACTACATTTTTCTCTCAAGCTCCTAATATAAGAGATAATTTAGTGTTCCCCCTCCTCTTTTTTTTTTTTTTCCCCCTGGAATTGATTAAAAACAAAATTAACTCCTGCTGAGAAGAAAAGAAAAATGGAGGATTACATAGCCAAAGAGTTAGTTTTCTTTTCTCCAGGAACTACAGAATGTTACAGAACACTTTAGGATGAAAAAGAGTCTCATAAAGGATATGAGAATGAAGAGAAATTGGTGGATCCTGTAATGGGGGATCTGGACGTAGAGTGACTTCACAGAAGGGTGGAAAGAGCATCCAAACATGGGCCCAATCCATACTTAAAGCAGCAGCATTATTTGGTAGCACCTGGTAGCTGTTCAGGTGCCCATTCAGTGCCTTCTTGCTACTCATGGGCCTATCAGTTGCTATTTGAAAAAGCAAAGTATATCATTTATTTTAAGACCCAGTAACCACCATCAGCCATGGCCAGCTGTTGTGTTGACTTGGCTGTTGCCTGAGTCAATCCACATCTGACCATCCCTGAAGATAACATAACTCTCAACAGTGTACAGCACTTAAAACACCTTAAGAGTGGGCACTATACACCTGGAAAAGTGGTGGTGATGAAGAGAGGAAAGTAACTACTCCCTCCCAACCTACTTATGTTTGAAGGAAACTGACTGAACCAGACTCAGTCTTCATTTGACTTGGGACAGAATGAAAGCATCTGTTATACATTTATAAAAAATACATTGTATTTAATTAGTCTAGGAATGATTATTAGTGCTTAGCAAAATTGGGCATTAAAGGACTTAGAAAAAAGTCCTGAAAAGTTACAAACAATGTGTATCTGGCATTTGACTACATCATAACTGGATATTTATATTAATGTTTTACAAGATCATATAATTTATTTTTACTATGACCCATACCTCTCATAGAAAAATAAACCCAGGTCCAGGTGTGGTGTCTCACCCTGTAATCTAAGTACTTTGGGAGGTTGAGACTGGAGGATTGCTTGAACCAGGAATTTGATACCAGCCTAGGCGACATAGAGAGATCTCTACAAAATTTTTTTTTTAAAAAGCTAGCCAGATGTGGTGGCATACACCTGTAGTCTTAGCTACTCAGGAGGCCGAGACCAGAGGATTGCTTGAACCCGGGGGTTGGAAGTTACAGTAAGCTATGATTGCACCAATGCCCTCTAGCCTGGGTGAGAGGGCGAGTCCCCATTGCTAAAAAACAAAAAAGAAAAAGCAAAACAAAAAAATAGTGTAAAATGTTTAAATATAAATTCAGTCTAGCTAGAGTAGCAATATTTAGATTTTCCTTATTATAGCCACAATACTTAGTTTTGAGATTGTTTTGTTGTTTATGTCACCAGGAGTTAGGGGAAATGAATTAGAATTTTCTACTTTGTGTTAATCAAAGTCAAGTCTTAGGAATGAAAATGATACTTTAATTTCATTAAAATATTTTAATGAAAAACTTATCTTGTATGGACTATATTAATAGGCATATTCGTGCAATATTAAAACAAACAAGAGGCTAGAAATATTTCTGGGATTGTGGAGGAAGAACCTCCAAACATTTTTTCCTCGATAAAAGCAATGAGAATATTAGCAAAAATGGTCAAAATCAACTTTTTCAGAACTCTGTAATTAACCAAAGACTTGCAGAAATTAACAAAGAAATCCAGAAAAACAGCAGAATCTTGAAAAACAGAAAAAAACTCTGTGACATTTTGATTTGTTGTATTTCCATTTTCCCTCACTTCCTGGCTCTGTGGTAGCTCTGAAGGGGAATGGCCTTGGAACCATGAAAATCAGCAGTCTAGTAGTCACTGGAGGTGATAGAGAACAGTAGTCTATCTAGCAGCCATTGGAGTTGACAAAGCAGCCACTTTTGGAGCTCCTGTAAAACCCCATCCTGAGAAAATTATTGCTATTTGACCTATATGGCAGGCAATTTCTTGAAAAGCTCCATTCTCAAGATTTGTCTTTATTTGGACTGTCTTAGAGCTATCTCTATAAAAGCAGCTATATTTCAAGTAAAAAAAAAAAAAAAAAAAAAATTCTGTGGCAATTGTTTAATCCTACAGCAATCTGAGGCAGCAATACCAGTCAAGGTATTGGTGATCAAGTAATCTGAAAGATGTCCATAGGGAACTTTAGAAAGGTTCTACATGTTCCAGAAATCTCAAAGGATATGTACATGTATGGGTCTGTGCATATGGCCTGGAAAGACCTGAGATCCCAATCTCTCACCTCTGACTGACCTTAAGGCTTTGTGCCATCAGGAAGTGATAGCTAAGGTAGAGTTGTGAATTGCCCACTGGTGCATTGAAGATGTACTTGCAACACAGAGAGAGAGAACCCTTCAGCAAAGGCTAGGAGATTTATTGTTTCTTTAAGATATTAAAGAACATCTCTGTTTAATTATTAATTAACCATTAAGCTAATGAAGGAGAGACTTCAGTAGCTACAGAAAGACTTTATAGAATTAGTCCAAGAAAGTCACTAAATAAACACAAATCATCATTATCATCATCATCAGCAGCAGCAGCAGCAATGACAACAGCAGCAGACAACAATAAAAATAAACTCTAGGGTGGATAATCTGATTTAGAGTTTCCATATGATAATATTTAAAATTTCCAGTTCAACCAAAACAATACTACAAAGAAATAGGAAAGTATAACCTAAACACAGTGGGGGGGGGGGGGGGAAACAGCAATGGAAACCATTTATTAGGAATCCCAAACTATGGATTTGTTAGAAAAAACTTTGTCAGCTGTTGCAAACATGTTTAAAAGAAAAACGTCTAATTAAATGTAGTCTAATTAATTTTAAAAAGTCTAATTAAATGTAGGAGAATCATCTCTCATCAAATATAAAATATCAATAAAGATATAAATGTTGTAAAAACTAGGAATTATGAAGTAGAAAAAGCACAGTAACTGAAATAATAAGTTCACTACATAAGCTCAACAACAGATTTGAACTGGCAGAAGAAAGAATCAATTAACTTCAAGATAGGTCAATTGAGATTATTCAGTCTGAAGAACAGAACACTAAAAAAATAAAAAAGAAAGAAAGAAAAGAAAAAAACAGAAAAAATAAACAGAGCCTCAGAGATGTGTGGAATACCATCAAGTATACCAACATATGCATGATGAGAGTTCCAGAAAAAGAGATTTTCAGAAGAAGAGGAGAATAAGAGTGGAAAAAGAGTATCTGAAGAAATAACGGCTGAAAGCTTTCCAAATCTGGTGAAAAATAATAATTACTTTTTGAAAGCTTAATGAGTTCCAATTAGGATAGAGCCAAAGAGATTCACACCTTGATTCAATAGTCAAACTGCCAAAAGCCAAAGAAAAAGGGAAGATTATGAAAGCAACAAAAGTATTCATCCTATGCAAGGAGTTTTCAGCTGACTTCTCCTCAGGTATCATGAAAGTCAGAACAGAGTAGGATGTTATAATCAAATTGCTAAAAGTAAAAAGACTATTAACCATATCTACTAACACTATCTTTCAAAAGAAAAATTGAGACATTCTCTGATACAGAAATACTTAGAGAAATCATTGCTAGCAGAATTGTTCTTTAAGAAATGCTAAAGTCGTCATTCATTTGAAGTGAAAGGACACTAGACAATAATTCAAATTCACATGAAGGAATAAAAAAACTCTAGTAAAGGTAACTACATGTGTTACTGTGAAAGGGAATAAAAATATATTTTTGTTTATAACTTTTCTCATATCACACTTAAAAGATAACTACATAGAGTAATAATCATAAAACTGTATTGATGGGCTTATAATTAATAAGATATAATTTGAATGACAATAGCCTCAGAAAAGAGGGGGAAGGAATGAAGTGTCTTGGAGCAAAGATTTGAATGCTATTAAAATTAATCCCAACTGGACTATTTTAGGTTAATATGTTAACTGTAATCCCCAGGGCAACTAAGAAGAAAATAACTTAAAAACTGTGTAAAAGAAATAAGGGAATTACTATGGTACACTAAGAAATATAAATTTAACAAAATTAAAACAATAATAGAAGAATAGAGGAACTTTCCTTAGACTATACACAAATATTAACTCAAAATGGATCACAAACCTAAATATAAGCGCTAAACCTATAAAACCGCTTAATAGAAGCATAGTATTAAATCTTAATGACCTTGGGTTAAGCAGTGGTTTCTCAGATATAACACCAACAACACAACCCACATGATTGCAGAAAATATTTTCTAATCATAAATCTGAGAAGCATCTAGTACCTAGAATATATAAAGAACTCTTATACCTCAATGATTAAAAAAACTCCAACAGATAACCCAATTTAAAAATAAATAAATGCTATATATACACCTTTCTACAAAGAAGGGAGGAAACTGACCAACAAGCACATGAAAAGATACTCAACATCATTAATTACTGGGAAATTCAAATCAAAATCACAATGAGATACCACTTCACATCTACTATGGTGGCTATGAGACAGTAACAAGTGTTGACAAGGATGTTAAGAAATTAATACTCTCCTAGATTGCTGGTGAAATTGTAAACAGTGCAACTAGTTTAGAAAACAGTCAGTTCCTCAAAGGATTAAACATCAAGTTATCTTATGACCCAGAAATTTCACTTTTAGGTTTATACCTAAGATAATTGAAAACCTATATCCACACAAAAACTTCTACACCAATGTCAAAGTAGCATTATTTATAGTATTGAAGCTAAAGGTTTATCTAAAGGTTTATCAGCTAATGAATGGACAAGTAAAATGTGGCATACCCACACAACAGAATACTGTTCAGCTATAAAACGGAGTAAGTACTAATATATGGGTGAACCTTGACAACATTAAGCTAAGTGAAAAAAGCCAGACACAAGAGGCTACATACTGTGTGATTCCATTTATGAAATGCCCAGAATAGGCTAATCTGTAAAGAAAAAAAGTAGATTTGTGGTTTTCAGGAGCTAGAGGGAAGGAGAAATTAGTAATGACTGTTAATATGTAAGTGGTTTCTTTTTTTAGGGTGAGGAAAATATTCTAAAATTAAATAGTTGTGATGGGGCACAACTCTGAATATACTAAAAAACACTGAATTATATAATTTAAAAGGGTTAATTTTATATTATATAATAAATATTTTATTAAAAATATACCCTGCAAATAAACTGTAGGTGACTGTAGGTGGTGGGTGAGGATCAAGAGGCCTAGTCTACATGAGTAGTAGTAAAATTAATGAAGTAGTAAAATTATTCCTTTTTAAACTTTTGGTAAAACTGATTAGCTTATGTGTCTACATTGGCATATCAGAAATAATCAGTGATTCACAATCACTGCCTATCATGCTTTTCAGTAATGTGTAGAAATTTTACAGTAGAAGAGCGTGATTGTAAATTTTAGTCTAAAATATTCTACAGTAATTTGGCTGCTATGCATGTAAATGTAGAAAAATTAAAAGATCTTCTTTTTTTATTTTCAACTTGGTACATATAAAAATTCTAGAGAACAACATGAAATACTATACCAACAATGAATACAAAACAGAAAAAACTACTAGAGTTCTTCAAGATAAATAGTCTTCGGTTATTTAAATGATAATAGTTCATTTACTATTTGGTTGAGGCACTGGTTCAATAATACCTACTAATTAGAAGAAAGTGCTAGAGAATATAAAGGTTTTCCAGAATATCTCCATTGATCACAAAAATTTTAAGGCATTTGCCTAAAGTAGACAAGAAACCAGAAAGTATAGAGAGTATTCAGTGGGAACGAGTTCTAGATATGAATGAGAACGTGGCAAAGTGGGCCACATAGAGAAGCACCTTCTCCATTTGCTTTCAGCTCTGTGGTTGAATCAATGATGATAATAAGTATTCTAATGAATTAGGTGCCCCCAAACTGAAAACAGAAAGAAATACTGGAAGTAAAATCCCAAGAAGTAGGCAACTCCTAATGGTCTGTAATTGTATTAGTCCCTTTTTACACTGCTATAAAGATACTACCTAAGACTGGGTAATTTACAAATAAAAGAGGTTTAATTGACCCAACGTTCTGCATGGCTGGAAGGGTCTCAGGAAACTTGCAGTCATGGGAGAAGGTGAAGGACAAGCAAGCACCTTTTTCACAACATGGCAGGAGAGAGAGAGAGTGAAGGGCAAACTGCCACTTTTAAAATCATCAGCTCTCATAAGAACTTCCTCACTATCACAAGAATACCATGGGGGAAACTGCCCCCATCATCCAATCACCTTCCACCAGTTCCTTCCCTCAACATGTGAGGATTACAATCTGAGATGAGATTTGTGTGGGGACACAGAGCCAAACCATATTAATAATTAACTCCAGTTTCTTATATTAAGAATTATTCCACCCTTATTTATTAAGCAATTAAATGGAATTCAGAGTTGACAAAATGAAGTAGAGAGACTTGAAGTGACCTCATATTCCAGGAGAGGTCTGAAGATTTTCTTATAAGTGCAAAAATATACTTGGCTGTTTTTTATTGGATTGTGTCTCCTACTTCATCTTTCCAGACCATCCCAGAAGATCTATAAGATTCCATCTGGGAAATAACCAGGAGATCTTGGAAGGAAAAGAAGGAAGATTGTTGGTTGGAATAAAAACAAGGTTGAATGCATTCCAGAAAGCAGGGTTCTCAAATTTGTGGACAACAATCTGCAGAAGGCAGCTTTAAAAAACCAACTAGAAGCAACATGCAGAGAAGTAAGATATGTGAGGGAACTCCTCAAGAAAAAAGACAACTGATACACAGCAGAAAAATCTTGAACTAGCTCTCCCGGTAAGATAGGGGGGTCGCTCTGTAGAGAACATTCCTTCAGGATCTGTGAGGAAGACCAGAAGGAACAAGCAGAAGACTCCTGGAAACAAAGATGGTGGCAGTACCAGTGAAGCACTTCAGCCCCCTCAGTAGAAAAGAGCCCTGGCAGATCTCACTGTTGAAAGAGAGGAAGTATTTAAGAATAGAATGAAAGTTAAAGTGAAGATTCCTGAAGAATTAAAACCATGGCTTATGGAGGACTAGGACTTTCTTACCAGGCAGAAGCAGCCATTTCAACTTACTGCTAAGAAAAAGGTAGGTACAATTCTGGAAGAGAATGCAAACTGCAAGAAATCTCAGGGAACCATCGATAATAGGGAAAATGTGGTTAATAACGTGGCAGGAATTAAACAATATTTCACTGTGATGTTGGGCACTCAGCTGCTCTACAAATTTAAAAGGTCTAAGTATGCTGAAATACTCTTGGCTCACCCTGATGCACCCATGTCCCAGGTTTACGTACTACCACACCTACTGAGATTATTGTAAGAATTAGAGAAATGTTGGTCTATACAACCCCTGAAGAGAAGAGCCTTGCATCTGGTAAATAATTCTGTATCTCTGTTTACTGCCATTAATTACAAAGTGGCTTTTGCTTAATACCACTGCAAAGCCCTGTGTGGGTCTACAGACCACTCATTCTTATCTGTCTGGTATCTGGAAACATTTTTTGTTCTTAGCCTTTTTCTTGTAAGATTGATGTTCTTTAAAATTATTAATGTATAACAGGGCTAATTGTTAATGTATAACAGGGCACAGTTTGTTTTCTGTGCTGTTTTAAACAGAAAATAAAAGAAGTGTAAGCTCCTTTTCTCATTTGAAAGTTGCTACACAGTGTATACAGTAATTAGAACAAAGAAGAAACATTCAGTAGAACATTTTATTGCCTAGTCGACAACAGTGCTTGAATGCTGGTGGTTCTATTTCTTTGATACTACACAATTTTCTAATATGTGTTAATGCTATGTGACAAAATGCCCTGATTCCAAGTGTCAAAGGTTCAACTTAATGTATATACCCCAAAATCCATGCTTTTTTTTTTTTTTAATGGTTGTTGAAGTAAAACAGCCCATCCTCTGCAAGTCCACCTATGTTGTTCCTTAGGCATTCTATCTTTGCTCAAATTATTGAAGGATGGTGGCTTATTTCATGGTTTTTGTATTTGAGACTAATGAACATTCTAACATGATAAAGGCAATTATTATTGTGTAGCCATGGTTTTCTGAAAAAAGATATTTTAGAAATTGTATTTCATATCTTAAATAAAATTTGTTTCTACATTTGAAAGCCAAAAAACACCCCAATCAAGTCAGCAAATTAAAAGTCAGTTTGGTTGTGTCCTAACATTTAAAATACACACATGACTGTTAGTGTATACATACACACACACACACATACCCCTCAGTACATAATCCCCACAATATGGCAATGGTCTATGCAGAAACACAAGATGAGGTTATTTAAAAATGCTCACCTATTTAGTAAGAATCTTTGCAATATTTCACTTTTTCTTCCTTTAGTGACTTTATATTACAGGTTCATAGGCTTCTAAGTGATATTATCTTTCACCATTCTTTGAAAAGATTTAGTCTCTTTCCAAATTTAAGAAGTTACTAAATTCATAAGAAGTTATGAAGTTCATAAAGTCTCACAGAAAAAAATAATTATTATATGCATGGCATTTTATAATTAATTTAGAATTTGTTCCATTTATAGTTATATTTGAATTCAGCATTCCCATTAGGAAGGCTAGGTAGATAGCCTAGTTTTAAGAAATTCAGAGCAACATAATAAATATAATTGCTATGACTGAAACCCAAATCTGGAAAATTTTTGTATATATATATTTTAAATTCTGTGTACCCACGATCTAGGAACATTTTAAAGATCATTTTTTAGATAATTTACACTACGCTGATATTTTAATTCTTGTCTGTTTGTAGTAAATATACACAAAATATCAAAATAAATCTCTAGGACACATCTGTTTCCTGTTCATTGTGCACATCATGTTATAAGCTTTTGGAATGAAAATTGACATTTGAAAACCTCAAGAAATGACAGTAGCAGCAGCGATGATGTTTTTCAGCTCTCACTGCTAATGTGGGAACTGATTATTTATTTCAAAAGCTTTTATAAAATAAAGCAAACCTTGAATATATTCAGCTAGGAAATAAATCTTGAAATTATATGGTTACCAGGAACAGTAAATTAGAGTTTCAATAAATAACACAGTGATTTTCTTAAAAATGCTAAACATTTCTTAAATTCTTTCCCAGGTAGTTTTTGTTAATTTTGAGATGATGTCAAAAGTTTATACCCATATGTGTGCAACATATATACATATATTATTCTTTCTTTTAGGTAACGCAGTGGTTAAAGGACCAGAATGCATTCCTAAATAGGTGTACATTTTAAAATAATCCTATATTATGAGCAGGTTGCCAACTTTTGATTTGGAATAAAGTTTGTTGAAGTTTGCCTTTAGATCTTAACTAGCTAAATTAAGATAGCTTAAATTAAGAAATTAGGAAATCTAAATTAATTTAGATTTTTTTTAACACTTTAAAAGGTCTAATTTAAGGACTTGAAATTTAGAATTCTTTAGATGAGGAAACATGCCTAACATTACCTTATTTGAAATGGAATCTTTAATATTTAAACACATATCAGACATCAAGGACTAAAAAAAATTATACTAAGGCAAAGAAGAAATTATCTTTATTTCCTTTCCTCTCTCTTCCTTCCCTTTTTCATTTCCTTCAAGGGAAAGTTTCTGCAGCCTTTGACTCTTTTTTTGTAGAAATCAAAGGTCCCTCCCTAGGAATGAGGTCTCTCTGGTCACACAGATAAACATATGCATATATATACACACACATATATATACACACACATATATTTATACGTATATACATATATATACACACATATATATGCATGCATGCGTATATGTATTTACCTCCCACTCTGTCAGCCATGTCCCAGAAGGTATTAAAAGTTACAACAGCAGGAGTTTGGGTAACATGAAATAAAGGAGATGTTTACTGAGGTATACACAGATCAGAGGAAACCAACAAACCATCTTGAGTCACCAACTCTCTGCACCCCCAGACCTCAAGGTGCAAAGGAAGGAGCTAGCATTACCAGTGAGAACTGAGTCTTGAAAGGGAGTGGATATCCAATAGAAGCTGTCTTTGTGGAAGGGGGCAGTCAGTGGTTTGAGATGGGGGAGGGTAAAGTTGTGTGCAGGGTTAGAGGGAGCTAGGCAGGGCATAAGAAATGTTTGACATCTTTCTTTTTCTGCCCTCCAATATCCTGCCAGTGGCTCCCACTGGCCTAAGCTTCCAGGGGGCAAGGGGATCCCATCCATAGGGATCAGTCCTCCTGCAACACAGAGCTGGGTGGAAAAGGGTCCAGAATGGATCTAGGGGAGCAGTGGCAGCAAATGGAAAATAACCAACCCCCATCCCCAGTGCTTCATTTTCTCAGTTTGGCTGCCTACTGACCAGGCAAACTAACCTCTCCCAGCTCTGACTGTGTGCTTACATAAGTGACCATTTCTTTATCTGGGGCTACAACATGAAAGCAGGCAAGGTCACCCTCTGTCCTGGCTTTCAAGCCCTAGACCCCGTATTATGGATTCTGGTGCTTGGGGGTGTTTTCCAATAGGTCTCTCTAAAGTTAGGCTCCCCGTTTCCCAGAGTTAATTGACCAGGATGAGTCAAAGTCAGGACAGTAATCATCTTGAAGGAGAGATCCTGGGGGTTCTTATACAGAACTATGTATTGATCCACTTTCATGGAGACCAGTTATTCTCCCAGAATGACCCTTAACTCAGGTGGGCCACAGTCCTCTCCAGTAACTTCGATTAGATAAAGACTTTGGTTATCATATTGGTTCATACCTCAGAGCTAGTAGAAACTCCCCAGAGGTGCTAAGGTACTCTGTGCTCAAAATATCAGTGTATGTATTCCAGTTAGACAAGAATTCACCAGGCTAGGCCGGGCGCGGTGGCTCACGCCTGTAATCCCAGCACTTTGGGAGGCTGAGGCGGGCGGATCACGAGGTCAGGAGATGGAGACCATCCCGGCTAACATGGTGAAACCCCGTCTCTACTAAAAAATACAAAAAATTAGCCGGGCGCGGTGGCGGGCGCCTGTAGTCCCAGCTCCTCGGGAGGCTGAGGCAGGAGAATGGCGGGAACCCGGGAGGCGGAGCTTGCAGTGAGCCGAGATCCCGCCACTGCACTCCAGCCTGGGCGACAGAGCCAGACTCCGTCTCAAAAAAAAAAAAAAAAAAAGAATTCACCAGGCTAGAAAGATCCTTGTCCAAAACTCCAAAATATTATGTTTCTATAAAATGAAAAATTTTTTATATCAAACTCAATATTCGATTTTGGTTAACACTAGAGGTTCAGAGCATATACACTCTTCAATGTATATACATGAAATAAACTTTTCTGTATTACTTTTGTGTATTGCTCTGTTTCTCATTTTAAGAAAGAAACTGTTTTGCTTCAAGATGCTGGAATAGTCCTTAAAAATGTGATCTGTTTGGTGTCATGTAAACATGGGCTAACATGAAGATAATTTAATATTACTAAACATTGTTAAAGAATGTGATTTTGCCCATGCTTTGAAGGTTATTAGACGCACCTCTCTAAGATATCAGGGAAAAACTGTAGCTAACACATGGAAATTAGCTGCGGCTTTCCACTGAATGACACCATTGATCCAATGTACTGCTGTTAAGCAGAATTAAATTCTTCCAAAATATGGAGAAAATTTTGACTAGAAAATTTGTGATTGCTATTACTACAGTATGTCCTTCTGTAGTTTTAGTCTTAGTCAAATATATAGTGATTTTTGTTTTTGTTTTTGTTTTAGAGATGGAATCTCGCTCTATACCCCAGGCTGGAGGGCAGTAGCGTGGTCTCAGCTCACTGCAACCTCTGCCTCCTGGGTTCAAGCAATTCTCTTGCCTCAGTCTCCTGAGTAGCTGGGACTACAGTAGCCCACCACCACGTCTGGCTAAGTTTTGTATTTTTAGTAGAGACGGGGTTTCGCCATGTTGGCCAGGCTGGATGATAAAATTAAAGAAGAAAAGAATTCAATAAGAGAATGCTTAAAACATTCAAAACTTACAAAATAGAGGAAATAAGGACATTAGAATGTTCGCTTTAGAATGAGTGAATGAGCAGCCCTTGAGATTTTACTGCTTGATGGCTCAGAGTACTCAAAATTATCTTGTTTGTTAAAATGTGTATAGAGAAAGATCACGAAATATCAGCTAAAATCTTGTCTTTAAATTCAGATTTTAACTGGATTGTTTACCAACCCAGTGATAAACAATGAGATTCTCTTTTAATTGCTGTGGTAGAGATAGGGGTGGGGACATGGAGACGAAGGTGGGAAATGTTAAGGAAGGGCGGGTTGCCTAGCCAGACAAGTCAAAGGAGGTAGCTGGAGATCAGCACAACCTAAAGGCACCACAACCTGCTGTGAGGGCACAAAGGAAGGGACAATAACTATTTTTTTCTGAGTAGCTGAACAAAAGGGTTATGAAATGTTACCATGCAGGAATAGGACTCTGAAACCTGGAATTTTGTTTCAGTTGTGAAAACTCTGAGGTCAAGGGGAACACAAATAAAAGAGTGCATTTGTGTCACTGGAGAGAGGCTGATAAAAAGCTGAACTACCGGGACAGGGACACAGAGCAGGGAAGAGGGGTGGCACAGAGGCAATCTTGTGCAGAGAGAGTCTGAAGTGGAAGAAGTTCGTTTAAGTGCAGTTTGAAATTGTAATTTAAAACTTCTAAACATATATTCATATAATCAATAAACTTTTAAATTTGTTTATCACTAGGATCTACCACTTGTTATTCAGGAACCTGCATGCAGTCTTCAGAACAGTGGAGAGAATCAGGGAAGCATGTGCTTTAATTTTTTAACTAATTCACTAAACTAATAAATACTTACAGAGTACCTACTGTATGCAAAGCATTATAAGACCGCCATAAGAAATCACTTAATATCATTTTTTTCTTTAATTTAGTAAGATTTTTTTCATGCTAGTATGTGTCTGTTTTAGGTATTTTGTTATATATGCAAAAAGGAAACAATTGTCAATGTGTTTTGTGAAGATAACTTTCCTAGAAAAAAAGCCATGACCTGCTGAAAAAGTTTTGGACTGCCACACTATGACATAAAAACTCAGCCTTGTAAACAAGGATTTCTGGAAGTTTGATATACAAGGGCCTCCACCCATTTTCCTGTCACACAGGATATAATGGCTTCTGTTATAATGTAGTGCGACACTAAATAACTGGAGATCACTGAGTGTGTTACTAATTATTTGGATCACTCAAAAGAGCTACATTTACAAGAAATCAAATGACCTTTAGTAGATAGAATGTACTGATGTCAAATTTTTAAAAACCAAGACTATGTTATGAAACTTTTCAGGCGTAGAGATTAAAGTTTCATATATACCAAGAAAAGTTTTGTTCTGAAAAACCCAAATTTATAGTTTAGGTTCATATCTAATAATTTTCTTTTTTTATATTATACTTTTTGTTCTAGGGTACATGTGCACAACGTGCAGGTTCGTTACATATGTATACATGTGCCATGTTGGTGTGCTGTACCCATTAACTTGTCGCTTACATTAGGTATATCTCTAATGCTATCCCTCCCCCCCTCTGCCGACCCCAAAACAGGCCCCACTGTGTGATGTTCCCCTTCCTGTGTCCAAGTGTTCTCATTGTTCAATTTCCACCTATGAGTGAGAACATGCGATGTTTGGTTTTCTGTTCTTGCAATAGTTTGCTGAGAATGATGGTTTCCAACTGCATCCAAGTCCCTACAAAGGACATGGACTCATCCTTTTTTATGACTGCATAGTATTCTATGGTGTATAAGTGCCATGTTTTCTTAATCCAGTCTTTCATTGATGGACATTTGGGTTGGTTCCAAGTCTTTGCTATTGTGAATAGTGCTGCAATAAACACACATGTGCATGTGTCTTTATAGCAGCATGATTTATAATCCTTTGGGTATATACTCAGTAATGGGATGGCTGGGTCAAATGGTATTTCTAGTTCTAGATCCTTGAGGAATCGCCACACTGTCTTCCACAACAGTTGAACTAGTTTACAGTCCCACCAACAGTGTAAAAGTGTTCCTATTTCTCCACATCCCCTCCAGCACCTGTTGTTTCCTGACTTTTTAATGATCACCATTCTAACTAGTGTGAGATGGTATCCTATTGTGGTTTTGATTTGCATTTCTCTGATGGGTAGCGATGATGAGCATTTTTTCATATGTCTGTTGGCTGCATAAATGTCTTCTTTTGAGAAGTGTCTGTTCATATCCTTTGCCCACTTTTTGATGGGATTGTGTGTTTTTTTCTTATAAATTTGTTTGAGTTCTTTGTGGGTTCTGGATATTAGCCCTTTGTCAGATGAGTAGATTGCAAATATTTTCTCCCATTCTGTGGTTTACCTGTTCACTCTGATGGTAGTTTCTTTTGCTGTGCAGAAGCTCTTTAGTTTAATTAGATCCCATTTGTCAACTTTGGCTTTTGTTGCCATTGCTTTTGGTGTTTTAGACATGAAGTCCTTGCCTGTGCCTATGTCCTGAATGCTATTGCCTAGATTTTCTTCTGAGGTTTTTATGGTTTTAAGTCTAACATTTAAGTCTCTAATGCATCTTGAATTAATTTTTGTATAAGGAATAAGGAAGGGATCCAGTTTCAGCTTTCTACTTATGACTAGCCAGTTTTCCCAGCACCATTTATTAAATAGGGAATCCTTTCCCGTGTTTTTGTCAGGTATGTCAAAGATCAGATGGTTGTAGATGTGTGGTATTATTTCTGAGGGCTCTGTTCGGCTCCATTGGTCTATATCTATGTTTTGGTACCAGTAACATGCTGTTTTGGTTACTGTAGCCTTGTAGTATAGTTTGAAGTCAGGTAGCGTGATGTCTCCAGCTTTGTTCTTTTGGCTTAGGATTGTCTTGGCAATGTGGGCTCTTTTTTGGTTCCATATGAACTTTAAAGTAGTTTTTTCCAATTCTGTGAAGAAAGTCATTGGTAGCTTACTGGGGATGGCATTGAATCTATAAATTACCTTGGGCAGTATGGCCATTTTCACGATATTGATTCTTCCTATCCATGAGCATGGAATGTTCTTCCATTTGTTTGTGTCCTCTTTTATTTCACTGAGCAGTGGTTTGTAGCTCTCCTTGAAGAGTTCCTTTACATCCCTTGTAAGTTGGATTCCTAGGTATTTTATTCTCTTTGAAGCAATTGTGAATGGGAGTTCACTCATGATTTGGCTCTCTGTTTGTCTGTTATTGGTGTATAAAAATGCTTATGAGTTTTGCACATTGATTTTGTATCCTGAGACTTTGCTGAAGTTTCTTATCAGCTTACGGAGATTTGGGGCTGAGACAATGGGGTTTTCTAAATAGACAATCATCCCATCTGCAAACAGGGACAATTTGACTTCCTCTTTTCCTAATTGAATACCCTTTATTTCTTTCTCTTCCCTGATTGCCCTGGCCAGAACTTCCACCACTATGTTGAATATTAGTGGTGAGAGAGGGCATCCCTGTCTTGTGCCAGTTTTCAAGGAGAATGCTTGAGTTTTTGCCCATTCAGTATGATATTGGCTGTGGGTTTGTCATAAATAGCTCTTATTATTTTGAGATACTTTCCATCCATACCGAATTTATTGAGAGTTTTTAGCATGAAGGGCTGTTGAATGTTGTCGAAGGCCTTTTCTGCATCTATTGATATAATCATGTGGTTTTTGTCTTTGTTTCTGTTTATATGCTGTATTATGTTTATTGATTTGCGTATGTTGAACCAGCCTTGCATCCCAGGGGTGCAGCCCACTTGATCATGGTGGAACAACTTTTTGATGTGCTGCTGGATTCGGTTTGCCAGTATTCTATTGAGGATTTTTGCATCGATGTTCATCAGGGATATTGGTCTAAAATTCTCTTTATTTGTTGTGTCTCTGCCAGGCTTTGGTATCAGGATGATGTTGGCCTCATAAAATGAGTTAGGGAGGATTCCCTCTTTTTCTATTGATTGGAATAGTTTAAGAAGGAATGGTACCAGCTCCTCCTTGTACCTCTGGTAGAATTCAGCTGGGAATCCATGTGGTCCTGGACGTTTTTTGTTGGTAGGCTATTAATTATTGCCTCAGTTTCAGAGCCTGTTATTGGTCTATTCAGGGATTCAACTTCTTCCTGGTTTAGCATTGGGAGAGTATATGTGTCCAGGAATTTATCCATTTCTTCTAGGTTTTCTAGTTTATTTGCGTAGAGGTGTTTATAGTATTCTCTGATGGTAGTTTGTCTTTCTGTGGGATCAGTGGTGATATCCCCTTTATCATTTTTTATTGTGTCTATTTGATTCTTCTCTCTTTTCTTCTTTATTAGTCTTGCTAGGGGGCTATCAATTCTGTTGATCTTTTCAAAAAACAAGCTCCTGGATTCATTGATTTTTTGAAGATTTTTTGTTTCTCTATCTCCTTCAGTTCTGCACTGATCTTAGCTATTTCTTGCCTTCTGCTAGCTTTTGAATGTGTTTGCTCTTGCTTCTCTAGTTCTTTTAATTGTGATGTTAGGGTGTCAATTTTAGATCTTTCCAGCTTTCTCTTGTGGGCATTTAGTGCTATAAATTTCCCTCTACACACTGCTTTAAATGTGTCCCAGAGATTCTGGTATGTTGTATCTTTGTTCTCATTGGTTTCAAAGAACATCTTTATTTCTGCCTTCATTTCATTATGTACCCAGGAGTTATTCAGGAGCAAGTTGTTCAGTTTCCATGCAGTTGAGTGGTTTTGATTGAGTTTCTTAATCCTGTATGCTAGTTTGATTGCACTATGGTCTGAGAGACAGTTTGTTATAATTTCTGTTCTTTTACATTTGCTGAGAAGTGCTTTACTTCCAACTATGTGGTCAATTTTGGAATAATTGTGATGTGGCACTGAGAAGAATGTATGTTCTGTTGATTTTGGGTGGAGAGTTCTGTAGATGTCTATTAGGTCTGCTTGGTGTAGAGGTGAGTTCAATTCCTGGATATCCTTGTTACTTTCTGTCTCGTTGATCTGTCTAATGTTGACAGTGGGTTGTTAATGTCTCCTATTATTATTGTGTGGTAGTATAAGTCTCTTTGTAAGTCTCTAAGTACTTGCTTTGTGAATTTGGGTGCTCTTGTATTGGGTGTATATATATTTAGGATAGTTAGCTCTTCTTGTTGAATTGATCCCTTTACCATTATGTAATGGCCTTCTTTGTCTCTTTTGATCTTTGATGGATTAAAGTCTGTTTTATCAGAGACTAGGATTGCAACCCCTGCCTTTTATTGTTTTCCGTTTGCTTGGTAGATCTTCCTCCATCCCTTTATTTTGAGCCTGTCTGTGCATCTGCACATGAGATGGCTCTCCTGAATACAGCAGACTGATGGGTCTTGACTTTTTATCCAATTTGCCAGTCTGTGTCTGTTAATTGGAGCATTTAGCCCATTTACATTTAAAGTTAATATTTTTATGTGTGAACTTGATCCTGTCATTATGATGTTAGCTGGTTATTTTGCTCATTAGTTGTTGCAGTTTCTTCCTAGCCTTGATGGTCTTTACATTTTGGCATGTTTTTGCAATTGCTGGTACTGGTTGTTCCCTTCCATGTTTAGTGCTTCCTTCAGGGTCTCTTATAGAGCAGGCCTGGTGGTGACAAAATCTCTAAGCATTTGCTTGTCTGTAAAGGATTTTATTTCTCCTTCACTTATGAAACTTAGTTTGGCTGGATATGAAATTCTGGGTTTAAAATTCTTTTCTTTAAGAACGTTGAACATTAGTCCCCTTCTATTCTGTCTTGTAGAGTTTCTGCCGAGAGATCTGCTGTTAGTCTGATGGGCTTCCCTTTGTGGGTAACCCGACCTTTCTCTCTGGCTGCCCTTAACATTTTTTCCTTCATTTCAACTTTGGTGAATCTGATAATTATGTGTCTTGGAGTTGCTCTTCTCGAGGAGTATCTTTGTGGCGTTCTCTGTATTTCCTGAATTTGAATGTTGGCGTGCCTTGCTAGGTTCGGGAAGTTCTCCTGGATAATATCCTGCAGAGTGTTTTCCAACTTGGTTCCATTCTCCCCGTCACTTTCAGGTACACCAATCAGACATAGATTGGTCTTTTCGCATAGTGCCATATTTCTTGGAGGCTTTGTTCATTTCTTTCTACTATTTTTTCTCTGAACTTCTTGCTTCATTTCATTCATTTGATCTTCAATCACTGATACCATTTCTTCCGGTTGATTGAGTTGGTTACTGAAGCTTGTGCATTTGTCATGTAGTTCTCGTGTCATGGTTTTCAGCTCCATTAGGTCATTTAAGGACTTCTCTACATTGATTATTCTAGTTAGCCCTTCATCAAATCTTTTTTCAAGGTTTTTAGCTCCTTTGCAATGGGTTCGAACTTCCTCCTTTAGCTCGGAGAAGTTTGAACATCTGAAGCCTTCTTCTCTCAACTCGTCAAAGTCATTCTCCATCCAGGTTTGGTCTGTTGCTGGCGAGGAGCTGCGTTCCTTTGGAGGGGAAGAGGTGCTCTGATTTTTAGAATTTTCAGCTTTTCTGCACTGCTTTTTCCCCATCTTTGTGGTTTTGTCTACCTTTGGTCTTTGATGATGGTGACGTACAGATGGGATTTTGGTGTGGATGTCCTTTCTGTTTGTTAGTTTTCCTTCTAACAGTCAGGACCCTCAGCTGCAGGTCTGTTGGAGTTTGCTTGAGGTTGACTCCAGACTCTGTTTGCCTGGGTATCAGCAGTGGAGGCTGCAGAAGAGCGAATATTGCTGAACAGTAAATGTTGCTGCCTGATTGTTCCTCTGGAAGCTTCGTCTCAGAGGGGTACCCAGCCGTGTGAGGTGTGAGGTGTCAGTCTGCCCCAGTGGGTAGTGTCTCCCAGTTAGGCTACTCAGGAATCAGGGACCCACTTGAGCAGGCAGTCTGTCTGTTCTCAGATCTCAAACTCCGGGCTGGGAGAACCACTACTCTCTTCAAAGCTGTCAGACAGGGACATTTGAATCTGCAGAGGTTTCTGCTGCCTTTTGTTTGGCTATGCCCTGTCCCCAGAGGTGGAATCTACAGAGGCAGGCAGGCCTCCTTGAGCTGCGGTGGGCTCCACCTATTTCGAGCTTCCTGGCTGCTTTGTTTACCTACTCAAGCCTCAGCAATGGCGAGAGCACCTCCCCAGCCTTGCTGCCACCTTGCTGTTAGATCTCAGACTGCTGTGCTAGTAGTGAGGGAGGCTCCGTGGGTGTGGGACCCTCTGAGCCAGGTGCGGGATATAATCTCCTGGTGTGCAGTTTGCCAAGACCCTTGGTATAGCGTAGTATTATGGTGGGAGTGACCCAATTTTCCAGATGTTGTGTGTCACAGTTTCCCTTGGCTAGGAAAGGGAATTCCCTTCCCCCTTGTGCTTCCCACGTGAGGCGATGCCTTGCCCTGCTTCAGCTCTTGCTCCATGCGCTGCACCCACTGTCCAACATACTCCAGTGAGATGAAACTGGTGCCTGAGTTGGAAATGCAGAAATCACCTGTCTTCTGTGTCACTCACTCTGGGAGCTGGAGGGTGGACCTGTTCCTATTTGGCCATCATGGAACTGCCACCCTGATAATTTTCTATAAGTCAGAATTAAGAGCTAAGCTCCTGCCTTGCTTAATCCATGCTTTCTAATATAACTTCTGCTAGAATGAACTGTCATTTAACAGAATTTTTTTTTGCTGTGGTGACTTAGTGGGATTATTTTAACCCAGTAGCTTACTCAAATCACATTATATTGTCATTTTACTGAGCTTTAGTTTTGGAACCAAGATTTTACATGCTGTTGATGAATATATCTACTGCAGTCTGTGTTGTAATTGAGTTCTGGTTTTGGGGCCATCAGTTAATAAGATTAATTAATCATGTTTGTTCTTCTGTTGGCATTGACTAAGTCCACAAGAGTATGGCAGGACTGTGTAGAAATGAAGATTGTTTACCTAACGTGAAATATTTATTTAACACTATTCTGCTAGTTAAGTGACTGCTGGTCTCAGAGAAGAGGATTTGTACACAAAGTTATTCATTTAGTCTTCAGAATTTATTGGGCATCTACTATACCTGAAGCTATTCTCGGGTATTAAATAAGATCAACAAGTCCCTGCCTTCATGAAGTTAATTTTTCTTGTTGTTGGGAGGAGATAAACAATAAATAAATACATAAATACATAAATGGTTAAACATGTTACATAGAAATAATATTACACAAATAATTACAATAGAATAGTGGCCACTTTCATTTGAATTGTCAGAGAAGACATGTATAAAAACAACACTTAATGTGCTTTTTGAATGAAAAGAAGTCAGCTTTGTGAAGATCACATAAGGATCATCTAAGTTTATCTGAAAAACAAAACAGAAGTAAACTTAAAATTGTTTAATGTCACAAATTTCCCCTTACCCTCCTTAATGAATGTGTACACCTTTGTTCAAGAAGACTGGTGAATGTGTATAGATTTTGAGCGAAAGTAATGTTAGAAAAATAACTCCAGGAGCAAGTTGCACAGAAGACGAGTTATTTGTAGAGGCAAATATAAAGTAAAAATGAATTATGGCATGAATATGTGGAGGTTGTAAGAAGAAGAAGAATGTGAAAAAACACAGCGATTCCCTTTTATTTCTCATCTCTCTCTCCTCCAGACCTGAAGATGCAAAGTATTAGCGGATGCATCTTGAACAAATAGCATGTGCTATTTATGTAGGGAGAGGAGGAAACTGTTAGGAGATTCAGGTCACTTTCACCCATAGTTAGTGTTATCATTTTATTTAGAATCTGGAATTCGGTTCTATCTTGTGAAAAGGAACTTTAAAGAATGTATATCTTAGAGTTAAACATTCTTTAATCAATAAGAATAAGTGAGTAACAATCCAATTGTATGCTTCCTGACCCTCCTTTCACAGTGACAATGGATTTCTCTTTTCTTTCCTTTTCTTTTCTTTTCTTTTATGAGTGAACTAGTATGAAAGTATCAGTTCTTCTTACACTGTGGTTTCTCTATCTTTCGCAGAAGTCTGAATGTGAAGCCGCCAGTGGGCCGTGGCTTCTTAGGTTGTGTTCTCCATCTCAGAGTCACTTATCAATAGCTCTTTACAATTGGAGGAAAAAACGCACAGCAATAAATTTGGCTACTAACTGGAATGCTTAAAAGTTAACTACGAAAATCTATGAACCAACTGTTTTCCAATTCTAGTTTGTGGTACATAAGCTGAAATTACACAAAAAAACAAAACAAACAAAAAAAGCAAAACAAAACAAAACAGGTGAATTTGGCTCACGTCCAGAGTCACCACTGTACCAGACCAATCCAGAACACTTATACCAAGTGTCCAAGAAGAAAAACCATGCCTGGCCTTGCGAAATGGAATGAAGAATTCATTCGTATTTTGAAAACCTGTAGGTTAAATTTTAAATGTCTGTTTATGAGGATTGCCTGGAATCTAGCCTTCCCCAGAAGAAAGGGAGAAAAGAAAGGCATTTCCTTTTTTTAAGCAGAAAAATCCCAAATCTTGCAAAACTCCATTTTAAAACACTCGGCTCCATCTGGTGTGAGGGGTAGTAAAGCATCTTTGTGAAGATTGAATGCATCATATTTTATTGTTCAAATTACCAATATTTTGCTAAGAAAATGTTTAATAGACTTTATTGTTCCTTTTGAGACAAAATAAATCCATGCTTAATAAAAGTGCAAAAATTAGACAGTAAATAAAAATGAAAATAATGCATAGTCTTGCCATTAAGTGATAACCTCTATTAGTAACATTTATAACCTTTAGAACTTTTTCTATGCGAAAGCCAGGTACTGTGGCTCATGACTGTAATCCTAGCTACTGGGGAGGCTAAGGGAGGAGGACCGTTTGTGCACAACAGATCGAGGTTGCAGTGAGTTATGATCATGGCACTGCACTCCAGCGTGGGTGACAAGAGTGAGATCCCATCTCTAAAATAAAAGAAAAAAAGTTAATGTTCCATACATATATGTGCAGTTATAAAAATGCAACCATATTATGTGTATTATGTTCTTGTAGTCTGTTTTTATTATGTAATTTCACTATTAATCTGTTTTTAATTATGAACATATGTTCATGCCATTGAATATACATTGACACCACCATTTTTAATTACAACATTTCATTACATAGATTTGCCATGTTATTTTCTGTTGACCACTTAAGTCATTTCCAATTTTTCTTACATAAACAATGTTTTAATTGACATACACACGTACCTAATTGGGTAAACAGAGTGCAACAAAAGCTCATGTGATGGATCCTTAGTCCAGTATAAGGAAGTCAGCAAAAGGTTCTCAGAAGTGGAAACCTCCAAGATGAGACCTCAAAGCTGAGATCTGAGAAGCCCATCTGTAAATGATGATGAAAAATAAGCTGAACATCCTTTCTAAACCTAAGCTGAACAATCTTTGTTTATTCTTATTCTTTCTTTAATCATTAATTTAGTATGATATTTAAATGGTTTCATGTTCTCACTGACCCTCAGAATCCAGAAATAAATCTTTTACTCTTTTCTCTCTTTTTCTCCCTCTGTATCATATTAATAACAATGTAGTTATTTGCATAGGAACAATAAAACTTATTCTCCTAATTTTCTGGCTATCATTGAATTAACTGATTATGCAACCAAATTATTTGAATCTTCTGAAGTGTCGTATTTAGGAACAGTCAGTCTCCTTTAGTCAGATATAAAAAGTCCATCAGTAACAAATAAAGGTTGTGCTTAGGTAGACATACAGGATCGATGACTACAAAGCCATAACAAGAAACAGGTCAGATGGCTTACAAAGGTCAACGTTACAGTTAATAAATTAATTCACAGCCCAGAAACCCTGCCTATTCGGCGGGATCAATTTTTTTTTTTTTTTTTTTTGAGAAGAAATCTGGCTCTGTCGCCCAGGCTGGAGTGCAGTGTTGCGATCTGGGCTGACTGCAAGCTCCGCCTCCCGGGTTCACGCCATTTTCCTGCCTCAGTCTCCCGAGTAGGTGGGACTACAGGTGCCCGCCACCATGCCTGGCTAATTTTTTTATATTTTCAGTAGACACGGGGTTTCACCGTGTTAGCCAGGATGGTCTGCATCTCCTGACCTCATGATCCTCCCGCCTCGGTCTCCCAAATTGCTGGGATTACAGGCGTGAGCCACAGCGCCTGGCCCGGGATCTTAAAAAAATAAAACTTGACCAGCATTTTCCCCATCTATACTCATTAGAATCTTAATCATACCATCTTCCCTATAGAACCTCAAAAGGTGATCATGGATTAATCATGAATCATGGATTAATGTGCCTTGAGTTTGGCCCAGTAGTTAGGAAATCCCAGGAATTGGCAAAGACCGGAAGAGAGAATAGTAAAAAACATGCAAGATGGGACTCAAACATCATGATTTATGTGACAGACAGAAAAAAAAGTAAAGATTAAATCAAGACCCATATGAAAGATAAATTTCCACATTATAACACAGCTGTGGAGGGGTCATGACATGAGTCAGAGAAAATACAAAGTGAGGGATTAGGATTCCTAGGTCGCAAATAGTGATGTACCAACTGTGCTGGCTTTAAAATAATATTTCTGGCTGGGCGCCGTGGCTCATGCCTTAGTTTCAGCACTTTGGGAGGCCAAGGTGGGTGGATCAACTGAGGTTAGGAGTTCGAGACCAGCCTGGCCAACATGGCCAAATCCCCTTCTACAAATATTAGCCTGGCGTAATGGTGCATGACTGTAATCCCAGCTGCTTGGGAGGCTGAGGCAGGAGAATTGCTTGAATCTGGGAGGTGGAAGTTGCAGTGAGCCGAGGTCATGCCATTACACTCCAGCCTGGGCAACAGAGTGAGACTCTGCCTCAAAATAAAATAAAATAAAATAATAATAATAAATAAAATAATGTTTCTGCCAACAGTTCAGTCATTAATCAAATCGGAATGTGGGCAAAATTGTATTAATATTTGCTTACTTTAGGTTGTGTAGAATTTTATAAACAGGTTTTGTTTAGATCATAGGAAATTATTGGCATATGAAGCAATACTTTTGTCTGTTGCCTCTATTTTGTGTGGGGTAGGTGGGTGACATTGTATTGTGGAAAACAAACACTGCAGCATACAGGATATGGGTGCACAAAAGCTCAGGGTAAATAAGAGGAGCTAGAGGTTGTAAAGAAATATTCTACAGCAGGTCAACTCTGCCCACCTGACTTCCAGTGCAGACAGTCTGTCATTTTTAGCAATATTTTAAAGACCAAAATAATGAAGTAAGTATTTGCCAGAAAGAAAGCTGAGAAGTTTGCTCAAAATTTGAAAAATTAATTTTGCTTTTTTCAGATAGAGCACTGTGATGAAAGAGACTAAAGAAGCTTTCAACAGTTTATTCATGTTCCAAGAGACTGTTAGTGTGCCTAGTGTCCAAATTCACCAGACAAGTTTTGCTGCGAGTTTTCCAAGCTAGGTTCATTTCATTACATGACAAAGGAAATGATCAACTTTGTAAAGAATTTTTCTGCTTGTGACCGTATCTTACCAGTTTATGCAGGAATTTAAAACAAAGTATGAAAAATTTGCTAGTTTTTGTGCTATCAGGCAGATAGGAGGTGAAAGAATTTAACTACATATTGATACCAAGGAATTTTTGGAGTTCAGAAAATCTGCAAGAACTAACTTGTAGGACCAACCCCTCAGGACTCATAGTATGATTCTTGTTTCTTACTGATGTGAGAAGAGAATGTCACAGATTAAACTTAAAATTAAAGGACAGATAAGCTACACAAAAATAGCTCTGCTTTCTTTAAGGAAGTGAAATATTCAGATTCAAACTGAACTTGTGGATTGACTCAATGCACATTTGTTTCCTTTTTATGATATTCCCTGAATTCAGTAGAGATATAGATTGCCTAGATATACAGATATGTTGGTGTAAACAAAGGCCCAGTTATAGAGGAAGTTCTGAAGTTACAATAAGTCTGAAACACACTTTAAGTTTTGGCAGAGGCTCTTGGAAAATAAACACCAAGATTATTTTTTAGGTAATTACAGAAATGTGGTATATCTATAAGCCACAATATCCAAAGAAACTGATGAAATTGTGCTATGGTTTCAATGTGTTCCCCAAATTTCATGTGTTGGAAACTTAATTCACCAAATCTTATGTTGACGGTATTTGGAGATGGGGTCTTCGGGAGATAATTAGGACTAGATAAGGTCATAGGGTAGGGCCCTCTGATAAGACTGGTAGCTTTATAAGGAGAGGAGGAGAGACTTGAGTTGGCCTGCTGTTGCCCTCTCCTCATGTGATGCCCTTCACCATGTTATGAGACAGCAAGAAGGTCCTCACAAGATGCCAGTACCATGCTCTTAGACTTCTCAGCAGCCAGAACTGTGGCAAATACATTCCTTTTCTTTATAAATTACCCAATTTGTGGTATTCAGTTATAGCAAAAGAAAATGAACTATGACAAACTGTAAGTGAACTTTTCTTAACAAGATGACATACTAATGCCATTTGAGAGATGAGTATATCAGTTTTGAAACTATTGATATACTCAGCTTATGGCCAAACACCTAGAAATTACCAACATAAATCAGAAAGTCATCTTTGGTGATGTCAACCTAGATTCAGAATTGGAGTGAGTCCTGAAAAATATTCTTTACCAATTTTAGGAATAAAAGACTCAACCCACACTAGTGGATTTCTGGTTACATCATGTGACAGTTAATATTGAGTGTCAACTTGACTGGATTGAAGGATGCCAAGTATTGTGTCTGTGAGTGTCTTGCTAAAGGAGATTAACATTTGAGTCAGTGGTCTGGAAGAGGCAGATCCACCCTCAATCTGGGAGAGCACCATCTAATCAGCTGCCAGCATGGCTAGAATAAAAGTAGGCAGAAGAAGGTGAAAGGGTCTGATTTGCTTAGTGTTCTGGTCTTCATCTTTCTCCTGTGCTGATTGCTTCCTGCTCTAGAACATCAGACCCCAAGTTCTTCGGCTTTCGGACTCTTGGACTTACACCAGTAGTTTGCCAGGGCCTCTCAGGCCTTTTGCCAGAGACTAATGGCTGCACTGTTGGCTTCCCTACTTTTGAGGTTTTGAGACTGGGACTGATTCACTACTGGCTTCCTTGCTCCTCAACTTGTAGGAGGAACTTTACCTATTGTGGTAAAGCCTATTGTGGAACTTTACCTCGTGATCGTATGAGTCAATTCTCCTTAATAAACTCCCTTTCCTGTATACGTATATGCTATTTGTTCTGTCCCTCTAGAGAACCCTGACTGATAGACATGGTCATTGTTGAAAATTACCTGGAACAAGAGGCCAACTCAGTTAGGAGTCCCTCAGTATGGGCAGTTCCTTGAGACATAAAAAAAAAAAGAAGTAAACTTTTAAAAAGTATAATTATATAATCTAATTTAGGCTAATATTTATATTCTGAAAGGGAATAATCACTTGGTCACAGAGGAAGCTTTAAAAAAACATGAATTTCTCAGTAGTTCTTGTTTTGTTTTGTTTTGTTTTAAGAGACAAGGTTTCACTCTGTTGCCCAGGTTGAAGTAAGTCATGCAATCTTAGCTCACTGCATCCTTGAACTCCTGGGCTCAAGTGATCCTCCTGCCTCAGCCTCCCAAAGTGCTGGGATTGCAGGCATGAGCCACTATGCCCAGCTAGCTTTTTTATGTACCACATAGTCTCATCTTATTTTCTGTTTTTGTCCTGTCTGACTCTCTCCTCTATTCTCATTATTGTCTGAACAATCTCATTAAATTAAAATTGAAATTTTAAACATATAAAAATTAAAATCTTATAACATCAAAAATTCAAAACAGAGCAAGTCTGGTTGCCATAATAAAAAGCTAGGTCTCTCCCTGGCTTAGTGGGTTCAAGTTGTAGTGCCCTTGAGCCAAGTGCCTGGCAATGTCACCATGAATTACCACTTCTCTGCAAGGAACAACTTACAACTGTTTCATTGAACGTGTAGTTGTTGGGTGTTATTGTGTGTTTGTGTGATGGGTTGGTGGTGAGCAAGGAAGCTGCAGAGATATTAGGCATGGCATGTGTCTGCTATGAGTTAGGAGTACTAGTAATATTCTTCAGAAGAGAAAGCAAACAGGAAGCCCACAACTTTCAATTACTATATATGAAGTGAGTTAATAATCATGACTATAAAACAGGAATCACAAACTCAAGTAAAGCCATGGGCTAATATATGAAAAAAAAACCAAAACTGATTTTAGTTGTTTCTACACAGAAACATATTGTATGCATATTAAAACATAATAATATAATTAATTTCCACAAAATAAATGTGATTCTTCTCACCATATTCTTTAAATTCATTACCACCTTAGTTTATTTTTTCCCCAATTTTGATGATGACATGAAGACACAAAAATATTCTACTTAAGATAAAAATGCTGATCAAATTAGTATTGATTGGAAACTAACATTTTCTGGTGAAAAAGACAGAGAGAACTGGGGTGAACAGGAAACTCTAGGCCTGTGTAAAGGCCTAGAAGTTGTTACTTGATCCAATTGATTGTTGCCATTTAACAAATGGGCTTGTATTGCAAGATCTTCCAGTGTTCTCCACTGGTTTTCAGACTGGAGCTGTATTATCAGCTCTCCTAGATCTCTAGCTTGTTAACTGCAGATCTTAGAACTTCTCATCCTTTGCAATAGCATGAGCCAATTTTTCATAATCTCTCTGTCTCCATACATATATATACACACATATATTTATAATATCTATCTCTATATATGTACATATGTGCTATTATATATATAAAGTTTTATATATATATAAAGTTATTCATTCTGTATGTCTGAGAACTCTAATACACATAGTGATTAGAAAAGTGGGCTTGTTGGGAGACTGAAAAGGAGTTGGCTTCCAGGGAAACTCAATTTAATACACTGATTTTTGAGCAGATATTCCTCATATAATAAAGTAAATGGTGAGATCTTAAAAACAAACAAACCAACAAACAAAAAAAACAAATTAAATCCAAGAGATTTGAAATCAGGAAGAAACAGGTAAGCAGAAAAGCCAGCCATCTCCCTTTGGTGTATGTTGCTGCATTTGTGAAATTAAGGCCTAGACTAGGTCAGATGTTTTCAAACTTGTCTCAACTTAGAGAACTTACAGTTAGAATTCTGTTTTCCAGATACTATACAGTTTTAGTGGAATGTCATGTAATCATTATTTTTAATTTTTTTAGACAAAGCAGGGAAAATTGCACTAGTAGAAAATGTAATTAGATGTAGGCAAAATAGAATTACAACCATTTGATCATATCTATGATAAATCCAGTTGTTGCAATAAACATTTCTAGGATTTTCTATTTCTATCTCCTTGCTTCTTGTTTATTAATATTTGATATCTCAAAATGCTTGTTAGTTGTATTTCTCCATTTTCATGCTGCTGATAAAGACATACTTGAGACTGGGTAATTTATAAAGAAAAAGAGGTTTAATGGACTCACAGTTCCATGTAGCTGGGGAGGCCTCATAATTGTTGAGGAAGGTGAAAAGTATGTCTGACATGCTGGCAGGCATGAGAGAATGAAGAGCCAAGTGAAACGGGAAACCCCTTATAAAACCATCAGATCTCATGAGATTTATTCACTGCCATGAGAACAATATGGGGGAAACTGCCCCCCATGATTCAATTATCTCCCACCTCATCCCTCCTACAGCAAGCGGAAATTATGGGAGCTACTATTCAAGATAAGATTTGGTTGGGGACACAGCCAAACCATATCATTAGTTAAGTGATTGCAGTGCCAATACCTTAAGAGAAATTTATGAGAAAAAAAAATGAGAAAACTTTTTCTATTGGCTTTATGTTTTCTGAAAACTGGATAAAATATTACGTTACTTTATTTTATGGTGGGAAACCTTGGTCTAGCTATTGTGGGAACGTAGTTTGAGGCCCACTGGAGTAGTGTTTCCTATGGCCTCTTCCAGTTGTAACATTCAATGTGTCTACATTTTTTAACTGTGGCCAAGCAAGATTCATGCCCTCTTAGTTGGAGAGAAATTCTCTTACAAACAAAATATAGCTGTGGGCTAATGTCTGTTGTTGAAATTGAGGAAAAAACATTGGAGGACAAGTGCAATGGTTGAAATGCATGCAAACTTTGTCCTAACAACAAACTTTAGTGGTTTATCAAACTTCTTTTTCATCAAATTTCCACTCAGAAAGCTTTATTCTTCATTTTATTTATTTGTTTTAGTGTCTACTACCTATTAAGAAATTCTCTATATGTTGTGGATAAAGCAATGAACTAAACAAAACAAAACTAAATCCTATCTTAATGAAGCTTATATTTTGGTGGAGAGAAATAGACAATCAATAAAATATAAAAAAATAGTATTTCAGATAGTTAATAGTTTAATGGAGAAAAATGAAGCTGAACTAGAGAAAAGAGTGTATGTGAGGGTATGAGTGGCAAATTTAAGACAGAATAATCAGGAAAGGTTTCATTGCAAACATGATGTTTGAGCAAAGGTGGGAGGAAGGTCTGTCTTAGTTCTAGCTGTTGTAACTAATTACCATGGACTGGGTTACTCTACAACAAACATTTATTTCTCATAGTTCTAGAGGTTGAAAATTTCAAGATCAAGGTACCAATAGATCTCATTTCTGCTGAGGGCCCTCCTCCTGGCTTGTAAATGACCATCTTTTGGTTGAAACCTTACATAACGGAGAGCATAGAGAAAGAGATCCTGTGTCTCTGCCTTTTTTTTTTTTTTTTTTTTTAATAAGAGCACTAATTGTGTTATGAGGACCCTGCCCTCATGACCTAATCTAACCTTGTTACCTCCCAAAGGCCCAATCTCTACATACCATCACATTGAAAATTAAGATTTCAACATATGAATTTGAGAGAGACAGAAACATTCAGTCTATAAGATCTATGCTAGAATGTAGGGTAAGAAACTTACAGCAGAAGGTCCCTAAGGCAAGAGCATCTTTGGGAAGTTCAGGAGACCACTCTGTTTGGAATGGAGTGATTAAGGCAGGCCATGGTAGAAAGATGAGGTCAGATTATGTAGGGACTTAAAGGCCATTTAGAGGATTTGGCTTTTATTCAGAGATGGAAGCTAGTAGAGAATTTGGGGTGGAAAGGTAGCATTAGTTGATACATTTTTAAAGAAATTTTACCATTATTATTATTATATTTGTACAGACATGGCCTTGCTATGTTGCCTAGGCTGGTCTCAAACACCTGCACTCAAGTGATCCTCCTGCTTCAGTCTCTCCAAATGTTGGGATTACAGGTGTGAGACATGGCGCTCTACCAGACACATTTTTAAAGCATCACTCTGTGCTCTTTCCAGATATCGTACAGTTTCAGTGGACTTTTATGTAATCACTATTTTTGACTTTTCAGACAAAGTAGGAAAAATTGCACAAGTAGAAAATATAATTAGATATAGGTAAAATATAATTACAACCATTTGATCATGTCTGTGATTGTATTAGTCCATTTTCATACTGCTATGAAGAAATACCCAAGACTGGGTAATTTATAAAGAAAAAGAGGTTTCATGAACTCACAGTTCCACATGGCTGGGAGGCCTCACAATCATGGTGGAAGGCAAAGAAGGAGCAAAGTCACATCTTACATGATGGCATGCAAGAGCGCGTGTACAGGGGAACTCCCCTATTTAAAACCATCAGATCTTGTGAGACTTATTCACTATCACTAGAACAGCAAGGGAAAAACCTGCCCCCATGATTCAGTTACCTCCCACTGGGTTCCTCTCTTGATACATAGGGATTATGAGAGCTATAATTCAAGATGAGATTTGGGTGGGGGCACAGCCAAATCATATCAGTGATAAATCCAACTGTTGCAATAAACGTTGCTGGGGTTTTCCATTTCCGCCTGCTTGTTTGGTGGAAATATATACCATATGTCCAATACTGTGCTGTGGTAAGGACTGACACAAAAAGAAGTGAGAAAACAATTTCAGTATCCTGATATGGCATGATAGTGGTCAGAACACGGTGAATGTGATGAGAAGTTGCTAGGTTCTGAATGTATTTTAAAGATAAAGTCAATAGTATTTGCTTGAAGAGATCAGATGTGGGGTGTGAGAGAGAGTTGTTGAGTGTGACTCCAAAGTCACCAAAGGCAAACTTTCTTATTTGCAAACATTTCTATGTAAATCTCAACATCTTGTGAAAGTATGTGATTATATTACACTCCTTGGAGTTCCTTGTCAGTAGGCCATTGTTCCCTCTTTGTTTCAGAGAATACTAAGATCAGAGATAGGACTGGGACCCATATCAAGATTACCTACAGCCTGTTGGGTTACAAGGGGACTATCTACTCCTATGAGTTCACCATTCTTCTCTCTTATGTGGTCCATAAATTTATCTCTGACTTCTGCTACCCTTTCATGTGATTGTCCATCCGGTGCACTGAGCTGATTAACACCAGTCCTTATACCAACTTGTATGCTCTGTGTCCCTGGATCCAGGGCCATCATCATACTTATCACCTGAGTCTTCACTTCAGTTGTTACGATAGGATTTTATCCAGAGTAAGTTTATAAATACCTGGGGCATGAATGATGGTTGAAATTTGCTCTGTGAGGAGTAAGTAGGTAAAGCCCCAAGTGTTAAACAAATGTTAATTATTTATTATTATGGATGTATTCAAGGAATAATGTTGATTTAATCAAGGGTTTATTCCTGCTCTGTAGAGCTATACTGCCCATTATAGCAGCCATTAGCCACATGAAGCTATTTAATTTCAAGATAATTAAAACTAAATAAGATTTAAAAATTCCTTAGTCCTGGCCATAGTTCTATTATTTAATAGCCCCACATGGCTAGTGGCTACGTATTGGACACTGCAGAACGAGGAACATTGACATCATTGCAGATAGTTCTATTGGAGAGTGCAGCTACTGATTATAGGTGAGAGGAAGTCAGAATTAGGGGGGTCACCATACCATTCATATGAACAAGTTTTCACCATAGGTGAGTTGTCCTTCCTTATTTATGTGGAAATCTTTGGGAATTTCTTATGCCAGTGACCATATGCTATGTATCCAAGGGCTTTTATCATTATTATTATTTTATCATTATTAATGTTATGTTTATACAAACATGGCCTTTATCTTTATTCCTTAAAATATCTCTTAAAGGCAATATTATGTGCATATGTGGGCATGGGAAATCAAGAGCCTCTCACCACACTGCCATGAGGTATTCTTGGCTTTGGCTTGGTACAGCTCATAGAATTATTCAAATGACCCTTGCCTGAACTTAAAAAAAAAATGTACATTTTAAAGAAAACAAATCCCACATGTTTTAGTATATTTATACTTGTTCTTCCAGCTTTTGGTTTTAAGAGGACTTGTGGTATCTGAAAAATCTTTGGGAATTTTCACATGAAGGTTTACATTAAATTTCTTCTCCAAAAAAGGAAGTTAGGTTTGGTCATTGGTAAAATATCACAGAATCCCAAATGTTTTGTTTTGCCTTCCAAGCTCAGATTTGTCCATTTAGAGTGGGTGTCAAACTTGGCAGGAAATTTTCTTTCATTCATAGAGCTTAGACCATTAACAAATTCTTCTAAAAAGAGAAAGGACAGTGTTGAATAGTTTACAGTAAAAATGTTCAATTATTAATTATCATTTGTATGTAAATTGCAAACTAGGGACCATACACACTGTTGAGGCATAATTTGAGCTGGGGAAGCCCACCACCAATTGTGACTTTGGTGATGATGCAGTGAGCAAGCAAAGCTACAGTTGAGAGCCATCAGACTTTAGGATAACATCTAACATCATCCAGAGCTTTGTGAAGTAGCCCCGCCAGACAGATCCCATGACCCTACTACTCTGGCTATCATTGGTGGGTCTACAGTGGGCCCAAAGTTGGCAAATACACTGTAAGGTATCCAGGCTTGTAGAGCTCACTCCTTATACTGGGTGGGGTTTGGCCAGTAATACCAGTTCAAAACTAAATTACAAAATTTCTACTATACGTTGTGAACTCACCTCACATCAATTATTATACAATCACTTTTTTTTTTTTTTTTTTGAGACGGAGTTTTGATCGTGTTGCCCAGGCTGGAGTGCGATGGCACAATCTTGGCTTACCGCAACCTCCGCCTCCTGGGTTCAAGTGATTCTCCTGCCTCAGCCTCCCGAGTAGCTGGAATTACAGGCATGTGCCACCAGGCCCGGCTAATTTTGTACTTTTAGTAGAGGTGGGGTTTCTTCATGTTGGTCAGGCTGGTCTTGAACTCCTGACCTCAGGTTGTCCGCCTGCCTCCGTCTCCCAAAGTGCTGGGATTACAGGCATGAGCCACGTCAATTCAGTATACTCAAAATCAAGTATACTGAAGCTCAGTTTATTGGAGTTATGCCTACAAGCAAGGTCACATGGAATTTTTTTACTCTCATGTTTGCTTTCTTTTAATAGATTACACTTTACTTTTCTTCTTATATTTTAATTTAAGACCTATAGAAAATATTATTTGAGCTATAGAAGGAGATGTAGAAACTGAGACAAGGTCTATCTGAGTCATCATAATACGGGAGCAAATGGTGCCTGTGGGCAAAACTGTATATGCAAACAGGAGAATTGGTGGAGTTTTAGTCATCCCTGAGGCCGGATTTGCATGTGTAGCTGTATCCTAAATGAGATTACAGTCCTTCAATTCCTTGAATGATGTCTGGCCATCAGGCTGTTGAAAGTATTTCCTGTTCTTTATCCCCACACACCCCTTTGACAAATCCATTCACTGGGGAACATTGCTGGTATGCGTTTAAACCTGAAATCTCCTATCCTTTTAATGAACGTGCTATATTGAGTCATTATGAATTCTAACTTAAATTGTCTAACACACACTCTGATTTACAATAAGCTCTGAATAAATGTTAGTTCTCTTCTATTTCCTTCTTTGTATTTCTTTTTATTTAAAAATATTAATAAGTAGAGGTTTTGTGATTTTTATTCTAGTCTAGCATATGGTATTAGCTTCTTCCTTTAATTATAAATTCTGTTTCATAACAATTGCAAATTCCAGGGCGTGCATTTCAGGGAAGTTATTATAGTTCATCTGAGGATAAAATCATCGGCATTTGACCTCATGTCACCATTTGTAGCATGCTACAATGTCTCAGAAATATATTGTCTTGTCAAGGCCTTCTTACTTAATTAAATCTTCCTGTAAATTTATTGAAAGGCAAAGTAAGTAAATAGCAGCTATTGAAATGGTAATAATGATTTTATATTCAACAAAATCTTAGACATGAATATTGAAATAATCAACATCCTGTGATAATGCAAAATAAGAACAATGTGTTTGATGAAGTGTCCTATTTCTCTTTTCATAACCAACCCGCAGCCTTGTATATCATATCCCATCTTCTGGGACTCCAGGAGGAATGATTCTATTACTGCCCTCACCAACCTGAGTCCTAAGCCCTATGGCCATTCAACCCAGCCAGAATTGAGAAATGGGGTCAAATTCATTCCTAAACATTTATGTAGCATTTTTCTCATTGCATAGTACTGGCCTTAGACTTGAGCAAGCAGGGACCCTATGCCTCAGAGAGCCATGTACTTTAAAATGCTTTCCTCAAAGTGTTCTATGTCCCCCTGCAGTGCCTGGAACCAGCTGGGGTCAGCAGTGTCATCAGGGAGGGCTCAAAGTACGGCTTCAGCTTTTTCTCTCCTCTGTAGCATTCTATATGACCCTCAATCAAAGCATAGACAGGGACAGAATGTTACCCTGGCACTATGGAGGGTAGACTCCAGTACGGGAAATAAATGGCAGTTACTGTGAGAGTCTCAGGGTGTGAGCTCTATAGAAAGACCCATTTTGGTCCGATTCTCTCCACTGAAAAAATGGTTTTCCAAGAGAATGGGAGGAAATAACAGAGGTCTGTCTTAGTGTGATGGGAGTTATTGATTCAGTCTGACCTAGTGTTCCAAGGACAGACCCACACCCTGATGCAAGGCTTTGAGGAAAAACCCAAGACCTCACCTCAAGCTGTGAACTCTGGGCAGGGAGAGCTTGCAAGCCCTGTTCCTTTAGGAAAAGGAATTCTCTTTTCCTAAAGAAACTCTGTGAAAATTCCACACCAGCATCCTATGGTAGCAACCATTGCAAAATCATCCAGTGTCAATCACAGTGCTCTGAGGCCAACTTCGAAGGTATCTTCACTGATGAAGACAGAAATTCACTCCCTTGAAGCTTGCTATCTTTTAAAAGAAACATCTAATTGTCACCCTGCCTGATCAGTCCAGTATTTCTCTAAGATCAACCAACCACTACTTTGTCCTTGAGAAAATTTGTATCTACCTGGAGAAAACTTGCTGATCAGGGATAATGGTTTATCTCAGCAAAATCTCTTCGGCTTCATGATTGATTTTTTTTTTCGTTTACTATCTACACTTGGATATGCATAATAAAATATAAAACCATCTAAAAAATGTATTGCTGTCCAGTACAGTAATTCTGTCCTCTCTCAACTATAAGAACTGTCAGGATTTACTTACCTGGTAAATAACCTTCCACCCCTGTCACTTCATTACTGTTGTTTGAAATTTCAATTTTATGTTTTTATTGAAGTTTAAACATTTTTTTTTTTTATTTTTGTTTTTTGAGACAGAGTCTAACTCTTGTTGCCCAGGCTGGAGTGCAATGGTGCGATCTTGGCTCACCGCAATCTCCGACTCCTGGTTCAAGCTATTCTCCTGCCTCAGCCTCCTGAGAAGCTGGGATTACAGGCATTCACCACCATGCCCATTTAATTTTGTATTTTTGGTAGAGATGGGCTTTCTCCATATTGGTCAGACTGGTCTCAAACTCCCAACTTCAAGTGATCCGCCCATTGGGCCTCCCAGAGTGCTGGGATTATAGGCATGAGCGACCACGGCCTGCCGAAGTTTAAACATTATTTTAAACTTTAGAAATTATTTTTTATAGTCAATAGCTAATTAACATATTTTAACATTGTTTTATATTTCTTCTTCCAGATTCACTTGTCCACCAACTAAAACACATCTTAAATAAGAACTGTGTGTGTGTGTGTGTGAGAATGTGAGCATAAGTGTATCTGTATGTGTGAGTGTGAGTGTGACCGTGAGTGAGTGGATTATGTATGCGTGTGTGTGTATGTAGACTTTGTATATGTGAAAATATCTAAAGATATTTTAGTCTTGAATGATTTTTAGGCTGGGTATAAAATTATCGTTTGGCATTTATTTTCCCTTGCCTACTTCAGTGTTTTACCTATTTTCTTCTGGCCTCTATTTTGCTAATAAATAATATCCTGTAAAATTTATTGTCATTATCCATAAGTAATCACTCTTTTTCCTCTGCTAACTTTTGAGATCGTATCTTCATGATTTTTATAATGTTTTCTTACAGAGATTTATTTTTTATTTAGTGGCCTTGTTTCTTTGCATCCCTCTAAAGCTGAAAATTTAGTCCTTCTGTAATTGTAAAAACTTCTCAATAATCATTTCCTTAAAGGTTACATCCTCACTATTACTTTTTTTCCTTCAAGATCTCCTATTTTATAAATGTTGCAGACTCTCAAACTAGCTTTTTAATAATATTTTCCTATTTATCTCTTTGTCTTTTCATGCTAGAATTCTTCAGTTCTGTGTTCCAGCTCATTAATTTATTCTTGGGCTTTGTTTTGTCAAGAAAATTTCTCATCTATTGCATTTTCCAATTCATTGACAATTTTTCTTCATTTCCAAAATTTCTAATTAGCATATCTATCTATCTATCATCTATCATTTCTGATCTTGCTGTGTTCATGTTTACTTTTGTTCAATAATTTTGTATTCTATTTAAATAGTTACATTTTCTATTATCTCTTTGGCATCCTTAACATTTTTAAATCTTTGCCAAACTCTTCTTTAAAATAAATATCATATAGAAAACTTCATTAGTTTGATTGTTGATTTTGTTGACTGTATTTTCTACATATGTTTTAGAATTTTTGTATGATGGTTTATTTTGAATATTCTCTCTTTCTCTCTTGCTCTACACACACATACATACACACACACACACACACACACACACACACACCCTCCTCTGCCAGGTTCCCAAGCAGCTCACCCTTCCTGGTCTAGGCGTTTTGTGGTTGCCTCTGTACACTTTTAGTCTCCAATACAGGACTAGGTTTTATCATCACAGTTTGAAGTTACCAGCCCTATGGAGCGGTCAGGAATATGAGAAATATAGGCTGCAGCTTGAAGGCAACTTGACTCAGTTTTAGAGAATGAAACTGTGGTTGTTTTCCTCAGTGCCTCCTTGAACCCACAATTTCTATGTGCCCTTAGCTCTATTCAACTACATTTAATAACATTTAATAGACATTACATTCTTGCTACTTCCTTTTGCAAGGGGAGGAATCTCACCAGATTTCAGCAGAAAGTGAAGCTCAAGTCTCCCCAATTATGAGAGGATTACTATTATTGACCTTTGAGCTACCGTTGCTTAGTGCTTTGCCACAACTACAAAACTCAGAAAATTGTGACTTCAGCTTTGATTCACCACTCTGTTTCTGTTCTGTTTCTCACCCATGTAGATATTTGTCTTATATTTGAGCCCAGCTGTGGTGTGTGTGCGTGTGTGTGTGTCTGTTCATGTGTGTGTGTTTAACATTTTACCATTCATTGCTGTGTTAGGAAGAAGGTTTTTTGAAGCATACATTCTCAGTATCCTGTTGGCCCAGAGGCCTCCTTCTCTTTTTTCAAGCTTCTTGAAAAAGACTTCATGTCTAAAACACCAAAAGCAACGGCAGCAAAAGCTAAAATTGACAAATGGGATCTCATTAAACTAAAGAGCTTCTGCACAGCAAAAGAAACTACCATCAGAGTGAACAGGCAACCGACAGAATGGGAGAAAATTTTTGCAATCTACTCATCTGACAAAGGGCTAATATCCAGAACCTACAAAGAACTCAAACAAATTTACAAGAAAAAAACAAACAACCCCATCAAAAAGTGGGCAAAGGATATGAACAGACATTTCTCAAAAGAAGACATTCATACAGCCAACAGACATATGAAAAAATGCTCATCATCACTGGCCATCAGAGAAATGCAAATCAAAACCACAATGAGATACCATCTCACACCAGTTAGAATGGCGATCATTCAAAAGTCAGGAAACAACAGGTGCTGGAGAGGATGTGGAGAAATAGGAACACTTTTACACTGTTGGTGGGATTGTAAACTAGTTCAACCATTATGGAAAACAGTATGGCGATTCCTCAAGGATCTAGAACTAGATGTACCATATGACCCAGCCATCCCATTACTGGGGATATACCCAAAGGATTATAAATTATGCTGCTATAAAGACACATGCACACGTATGTTTATTGCAGCACTATTCACAATAGCAAAGACTTGGAATCAACCCAAATGTCCATCAGTGACAGATTGGATTAAGAAAATGTGACACATATACACCATGGAATACTATGCAGCCATAAAAAAGGATGAGTTTGCGTCGTTTGTAGGGACATGGATGCAGCTGGAAACCATCATTCTTAGCAAACTATCACAAGAACAGAAAACCAAACACCGCATGTTCTCACTCATAGGTGGGAACTGAACAATGAGACCACTTGGACTCAGGAGGGGAACATCACACACCGGGGCCTATCATGGGGAGGGGGGAGGTGGGAGAGATTGCATTGGGAGTTATACCTGATGTAAATGACGAGTTGATGGGTGCAGCAGACCAACATGGCACAAGTATACATATGTAACAAACCTGCACGTTATGCACATGTACCCTACAACTTAAAGTATAATAATAAATAAATAAATAAATAAATAAATAAATAAATAAATAAAAGAAAAAGTAGTCTATTTGTAGTATCTCCATTTCTTTCCCACCAATTAAGACTTCTACTTATAATCGGGGGTCTGCTCCTATCAATGTAACTTCTCTTGCCAAGTCAAAGAAGACATCCAAGTTTTCTCCACATTTTCTCTTTCATTGTTAATATTACCCCTCCCGATTTTCATCTTATTCTTAAAGTAAACCTCCCTTTTTAATATAACTTGGGTGATCTTCTGTTACTTGCAAACAAAAAAACCTAATGACCAGAGCATTGCAAAAAACTAGTCCTTTTAACGTTTCAAGGAAAATCTAGTTACGCTTCTCACTTGCATATAATGCTATAGTGACTCCCTATCACACACCTGTGAGACAAAAGCTGAAATTCCTTAGTATGACGGTTCTCATATTCTGCACACTCCTTCTTTCGCTCCCTATCACATCACCTTCAAATCCCATCTTACACCTAGCACCAAGCACACATGCCTTCACCTCTTTACGCATACTGCCTCTACCCCTTGCCTGTAATGTCCTCCTCTTTTTGCCTTGTTCTCTTGAGAAACTCCTAACTCTTCCAACTAAGTTGGAATGCCTGAGCTAAGTCAGGTATCCTGATGTATTCCTTTAAGGATATGTTTCCTACACATAGTTGACAATGTTTAAGATATATTAGTTGAAAGACTTTTGTACACATTATCCTGGGTGTTGGGCATTTAGTAGTGAGGAACAACAAACATGCTTCATGCCCCAATGAAACTTATTTATTAATGGAGGAGGTAGGCATTAATCGGATAATCCATGGGTAAATGGAGGGATACCCCTGTGACCAGCGCTGTCATGATAGTCATAGTGCTATGCAATCCTATAATTAGAAAATGTGACCTTGTGGGGATATTGTTGACATTCTTCAGAATTAAGCAGCCCCTTCTCCAGTGTTATGTGCATGATTCTGTTGTTATGATTATCAAAATGAATTTAAATTTATTTGTTTATATGTCTTTCTCTACCCCTAAACTGTGAAGTCCTTATTCATTCTGAACCTCTGTCTTGAGCAGAGTATCTGGCACATAGTGGGCATATATTGAAAATGATTGAGTTAAAGTATAACTGTAATCATAGATTGTACAGGATTTTACAGAGAATTTTTTATTCTCGTATTTAGTTTCTCTAGAACAAGAAGTTCGTGTCTAGTTGCTTTGCAAAAGAGTACCATTCTGTAATAATTACAAGCTTTTTCACATTCTTTCTTATAGGTCAGAGACTATTCTAGCAGTTGCTTGCTAGCTTTGAGGTTGGAAAATAGGGAACAGCATTCACTAACTTAATTATAAATTATTTGAAAGGTCAGAGCACAAGAGCCCAAACTACACTACTGCCTTTCAGAGAATGGAAAGTGACAAACAACTGCTTCATGAAATAAATACTGCAATGAGGAGAGAAAAAATAGCCCAACAACTAGATCAAACATTTCTGAAATAAAGAAGAAACTGATACGGCAATGTTAAATCAGTCTTTTATGATTTTTTGATTTTATATATTTTTAAAGGTTATAATATAAAAATGACCAGAGTATGGATGATGCATAGTTATTAGTTCATTCCTTTATATGAAATTAAGTACATTAAAAATGGTCTTTACGAAACCAAAATTATTTCCATATATTCGCACCCCACCCTCCTCCTTTACTAAACTTGGCCAAAGATATAAATTGTGCTTTGGGTTTTGATTCATTCTTCCTCCTAGTGATCTTCTGTTGAATGCTTCTCTAGGCAGCTGCCTCACAAGACTCATAGCCCAGAGCTGGAACCCATAGCAGCCACAAGCAGGCTAACAGCATGCATGGTCCATTTTTACATGTCTCACACAAAATCCTGGTCCTGGGATGTCCTGAGAGGTCTCTGTAAGATTTAGAGATGGCTCAGAAGTCCTCTGACCCTTTCTTATCCTGTGTATTTATTTTTACCTGGTGCTATGGTTTGAATGTTTTTGTTCTCTTCAAATTGCATGTTGAAACTTAATACCCAATGTAATAGTATAAAGAGGTGCAGCTTTTACGAAGTGATTGAATGGGATTTAGGTGCCCTCATTAAAGGGCTTGACAGAGAGAGTTTGCCTCCTTTGTCCTTCCACCTTTTGCCATATGAGGACCCAGCATCCATCCATTCTGGAGGATGCAGCAGCAAGGCACCATCTTGGAAGCAGAGAGAGCAGCTGTCACCAGACACCAAACTTGCTGGGCCCTTGATCTTGGACTTTTCAGCCTTCAAAACTGTGAAAACAAATTTCTATTAATTTATAAATTACCTAGTCTGTGATATTTTGTTATAGCAGCACAAATGACTAAGACACTTGGACAGCTTAAGATCTCAATAAACTCCCAAAAAGGTACCTTAGAATAGTTGAAAGACTTTTGAATTAGACAGACTTGGTTTGAATTATAGGTCTGTCACTTACTAGCCATTTTGACAAAGAGAAAATTTTTTTATGTCTTCATTTTTCTTTCTGCATAGAAGGAATTCATAAGGACCACATTGGATGCAACAGATATGAATGACCAGACATATATCAAGTATACATCAGGTATGTACAAAACTAAAGCTGAACATACATACACACACACACACACACACACACTCACACACACACACATATGTAATCATGCTATTGGGGAATCCCTTATCCCCACTTGGCAGCAGAAAAATTAAATTTCTTCTAATATGTAAACAGGCCATTTCAGTAACTCCATTTCAGTCACTCCATTTATAATCATTTACTCATAGGTAAATATTAAGTCAGATTCTGCTATTACCATTTTATTAGTTCATGTTAATAATTCCTGGATCCTTCCTCCCTTTTATTAGGTTTGCCATTTTAAAATGGCAAAAACCACAATTACTTTTGCACCAACCTAATAAATTCTGACTTAAAACTCCCAGAGAGTCTCAGATACACCATTGCCTTGCAACAGGTTTAGTAAGAGAGGAGAGGAGAAGAGTATGCTTTCTTGAGGGGTTTGAGGAGCATGCCTGTGAGAATGGGGATGCATGTGGGTTTTCTTCATTTCCTTTCCTTATGGGTCTGATTGCTGCAGCCCTCAAACCTTACGGATTCATACTGGTCTGTCCTGTTGGTTTTTTTTATGGTCTTGGGCACTCAGATAGGCATCATTGTAGCCACCTGGCTCAGGCTCCTATAGGGAATGGATTCACCCCATTCCTTTGCTCTCCCACCAAGGGAGGTCTACCTTACAACTTTCTCTCAGCTTTTGGGAAGCCCAGGTCTCCCCACAATGCCAATGTTTGGTCCATAAGAAATGGAGAAAGGAGACTACAATAACATCCTATCAAATATTCGGTATTTTCTGTGTTCCACCGACACTGCTCTGTAACACAATTCAACTTGTGAATGAGATATCCATTTTTTCTGGTCTATAGACACCTCTGTGGTGGATCCTGTAGCTCATTATCCAGGTTCCCCTCAGGATGACAGAGCTGATTCTCCCAGTTGCTAAAAATTTAGGTGGCTTATGGCCCTTAGCCGAGTTGCTCTCCAAAAATTACCTTCAACCCAAAGTTGCTCACTCATGAGTTTGGTGTGGACATATAAAGCCCCAGTCCTTTTCCCCTTGGCCATCCAGCTCTCCCGGGACTGGCCAAAGCCTATCTTGCACTGCACTGTAGCTCACCTCATCTTTACCTGCCTCCTCCATCATCACAGAGGTTAATCCGTGGGTGTTTACCAGTAAAATTCCTGCAGCAAATTTTCATCTCAGAGTCTGTTTCTGAGGAATCTTCCCTAAGAGAGGCCCAAACCATTGCCAAATTTTATGAGAAAATGGGGTAAAAGGCAACAGAGAAAAATGGGAAGGGACAGCACTTTGCAATCTATAGCTCCCTAAATTCTGTTTTCAAAAGCCCTCTGTACCTCTTTCTCAGTTTTTCTATAACTGTGTTGGCAAAAACCAGTAAAGATGTTCTGTCTTATTTGTCTCTTGATGCTGTTTGGTAGAGAGACAGATTCCTAGAATTGCTGTCATGTTAATTTTGAAGTTTAAGAATGAAATATCTTTTGTTCTTTGCTTGAGTTGAATGAGTTGAATTAGCTGCTCTTTAATATGCACATCTACCCAAACCACTGGGTGCAGGAAAAGGGAGAGCCAGTAGCCCAGGAAAACTCAAAAGAGCAACCCTTGGTCATATTTCAAAGCATGTATGGGTGACACACATAGTGCCTGAATTCCAAATATATTCCTTATGTTATTTATACTAAGTGTGATATCCTCTTTCTTCCACATTTGGTCTTTGGGCACCCAGATAGGCATCATTGTAGCCACCTGGCTCAGGCTTTTATAGGGACTTTTTTTAGTAACTCTTACGGAGGTCCTATGGACAACATGACTTCTATTTTATTGTTTAAAATGTAGACAAATAACTATGATGCAGGAGCACACAATGAACTGTTACTTCTTTTTTTAAAAAATGAGATATAATTCACATCATAATAAGTTCATAATGTTAAAGTACACAATCTGGTAGTTATTAGTATGTTCACTATATTGTGCTGTTATCTTTCTATCCGGTTACAAACACTAATTTCCATTCTACTCTGAAAAGACCACTTATCCTTCAGCAGCCAGTCCTAATTTTCCCCTTCTATCATCTCTTTTGGCAGCCACTAACCTATTTTCTTTCTTTATGGATTTTTCTATTTTGGAATGTTCATGTAAGTGATATTATACAATATGTGGCTTTTTGTGTCTGACTTCATTTGTTTAACATAATGCTTTTAAGATTCCTCCATGGTGTAGCATGAAACGGTACTTTACTCCTTTTTATGGCTGAATAATATTACTTTGTTTGGTTATACCACATCTTGTTTATCCATTCATCAGTTGATGGACATTTGAGTTGTTTCTCCTTTTTGGCTGTAGTGAGTAATGCTGCAATGAACATTTATGCACATGTTTCTCTGTGAAAATATGTTTTTAATTTTCTTGAGTACATACGTAAGAGTGGGACCCTGGATTAAATGGCAAATATGTGTTTAACATTTGGAAAAACTGCCAGACTCTTTTCCAAAGTGTCTGTACAATTTTACATTTCTACAAGCAATGCATAAGGGCTCCAGTTTCTCCACTTCCTCACCAATACTTGTTATTTTCTGTGTTAATCCTATCCTAGTGAGTGTGAAAGACTATCTCATTGTGGTTTTGATTTGCATTTTCCCGATGACTAATAAAGATGAGTATCTTTTCATGTACTTATTGGTCACTTCTATATCTTCTTTGGAGAAATGTCTGTTGAAATGTTTTGCCCATTTTTAATTGGGTTATTTGTCTTTTTGTTGTTGAGTTATAATAATTCTTTACATATTGGAGATGCCAGATCCTTATCAGATATATGCTTTGCAAATATATTCTTCCATCCTGAGAACTTTTAACATTATTGATAGTGTTCATTGCAGCACACAAGTTTCCAATTTTGACGAAGACAAATTTATCTACTTATCTTTGGTTTGGGGGCTTTCAGTGTCATATCTAAGAAACTGCTAATCCAAGTTCATGCAGTTTTACAACTATGTATTGTTCTAAGAATTTTATAGTTTTAGCTCTTACATTTAGGTTTGTGATTCATTTTGAGTTTAGTTTTTGTGTAAGTGGAGGTCCAACTTCATTCTTTTGAATTGTGGATATCTACTTCTCCTGGCACTATTTGTTAGAAAGACTATTATTCTCTCACTGAACAGTCTTGGAACTCTTGTTGAAAATTAACCTATCACAAATGTATAGGTTTATTTCTGGACACTCTATTGTATTCCATTGGTGTATATAATGTCCTTATGCCATGACCACACTTGCTGTCTTGATTGTTGTAGCTTTGTAGCAAGTTTAGAAATCAGAAAACTTTTCAAAATTTCTCCACTTATGTTTTTCTTTTCCAAGATTGATTTTTCTATTTACAATTTCTTGCCTTTCCATATGAATTTTAGGATCAGCTTGTTCATTTCTGAACAAAAAAGTAGTTGGAATTTTGATAGGAATTGCATTGATTTTGTAGATCACTGTGGGGACTATTGCCATCTTAGTAATATAAAGTCTTCCAATCCATTAACAAAGAATTGTTTCTATTTTTTAGATCGTCTTTAGTTACTTTCAACAATGTTTTGTAGTTTCTCTTTTGCTATTTTCTCTTTACCATGGTTCACATGTCCAACTTTAGAACCTGCTGATGCCTGTTCTGGGAATGGTTGCTCTCACCAGACCTGAGATCTAGAAGTAGTATTAGGAGAGGGGCAGGCATTGAGGGATTGAGCGAAAAAAAAAAAAAAAAGGTGAAAGCAAAAGGAAGTTCCTCGTAAAAGTCAGGAGATAGGAAAATGAATTTTATTTATAATCAAAAAGATTAAAGTCATTCATAAGTAATTCATGACAACATCCAGTACTTTAAAGCAACTTTTTCTTTAATCAACAACCATCATTTGATTAACATTTGAGATTAACATTTGAGTCAGTGGGTTGAGAAAGGCAGACCCACCCTTAACCTGGGTGGGCAGAAGCTAATCAGCTACTAGCATAGCTAGAATATAAAGCAGGTAGAAAATTGTGAAAGGACAAGACTGGCCTAGCCTCCCAGCCTAAATCTATCTCCCATGCTGGATGCTTCCTGAAGAAACTTGGACTCCAGGTTCTTCAGTTTTGGGACTCGGACTGGCTCTCCTTGCTCCTCAGCTTGCAGATGGTCTATTGTGGGACCCTGTGATCATGCAAGTTAATACTTAATAAACTCCCCTATACACACACACACACACACACATATTTATGTATAAATATATATACATATATATGTATATATGTGTGTGTGTGTGTGTATATATATATATTATATTAGTTTAGTCCCTCTAGAGAACCCTGACTAATTACACTAGGGTAGGCATCTAATCCAATATGACTAGTGTCTCTACAAAAAGGGAAATTTAGACACATAAATGCACACATGGAGAATACCATGTGCACATCAAGGCAGAGATGGGGTGATGCATCTATAAGTCAAGGAATGCCAAAGATTTCTGGCAAACCACTAAATACTAAAGGAGAGGCATGGAACAGATTCTTTCTCAGAGACCTCAGGAGGAACCAAACCTGCCAACACCTTGATCTTGGACTTTGATGTGGTTTGACTGTGTCTGCACCCAAATCTCATTTGAATTGTAGCTCCCATAATCCCCATGTGTTGTGGAAGGGACCCAGTGGGAGGTAATTGAATCATGGGAGCGGGTTTCTCCTGTGCTGTTCTTGTAATAGTGCCTTTGCTCTTCCTTTGCCTTCTGCCATGATTGTGAGGCCTCCCCAGCCACGTGGAACTGTGAGTCTATTAAACCTATTTTTCTTGATAAATTACCAGTCTCGGGTATTTTTCATAGCAGTTTGAAATTGGACTAACACAGACTTCAAATCTTCAGGGTAATACATTTCTGTTGTTTAAGTCAACCAGTGTGTGGTGTTTTTTAAGGCAGACCTAGTAAACAATGCATGCTGTTAAACATAAAATTTCTATTCCTAGTTAGACAGAAGACCACTTCTCTTTTTCAAAACTATATTCTGAACTTGATTGATTATGTCACTTATCACATAGTCTCTATATTTTCTTGACCATCCAAATAAGTTGAGTGATGAAAACTTTATCATTTTTCTTTATTTTGAAATATCAGCTATAATAATGTATATGAGATATGGACTACATATGAGATGTGGAACACCCTCAGTTCACAAACTCCACCCACTTCATACACAACGTGCTTAGCAAGCAAATTAAATTCACAGATATACCAGTTTGGACTTATTTTGTTCTCATTTTCCTTTATTAGTGGTTTGACCCTGGCTTAACCTTGGTTTTGATTCCTTAACAAGGGATAAAATTTGGCCTAGCTCCCAGTTATATTTGGCCTTTTGCAAGTGGAGTCTTCCTTAGAACTTCCTTCCTCCCAATCCATGCCAATTAATTCATCAATCTTTTCTTAACTAACATTTCTGTAATCTCTGCATTTTCGTCAACTACTTCTAAGGCACCCATGTGAGCCAGTCACTGTGCTAACACTGAAAAGATAGCAGTAAGAAAGGAAGAAACAGCCCTCTGACACTGGGTTGAGGTTTACAGAAGAGTCACAGTGCAACCTTTTGTGGCTTGAATTTTTGTGCTATCTTCTCTTTGCTGCAAACTTCTATGATTACTTTAGTGATGAACCAATTCAGGCTTGAGTATCTATCACCTACTTACAGACACAGAAGATCCTGAAATTCTGGGTATATAAAGCTAATGAAAAAAAGGATCAAAAATTTCTTCCAGGCTAATATCCCCACTACTCCAGCAACCTAAGCCACCCACTTCTCTTTTCAATTATTAAAAAAGCTTTTGTTTTTATACATATACAGAGTTTAAGAAATCAGATAGAGAAAAAAGCACCCTGTTGGGAAGCAGTGGTCCCTTCTCCTACCCACTGTACCCAATGCTCCAGCCTTAGGCCCCAGAGCAACCATTTTCATCTCTTCAACTTTTTCACCCTATTTCCTACATATTTGTAGATAATATTCCTGATATGTCTTCATATATCACGATTATGTACGATTTACTAGCTTCCTTTGGTAGTCATTGAAAAATGTTGCCCTTCCCAGCATTCCCTTCCCATCACTTCACCCCTACTTGTCTTCTCTTCAGCCTCCCAGCATAGCTGTACCACACATTCTCTTTAGACAGGCATGTTAGCATGGTTATGGTTACATAAATAACATCCATTGCTTTTCCAAGTTTATTTCCCAGACAACTTTTGGCTTTTCCTACAGTTAATCATTGCCTTTTTGAAAAGACCTCAGTTTACAATGCAGACTTTGAATAATCACTCTATTTTTAGCTAAGTTCCTTCCCAGGGCCTTGCTTATCCTGATCCCTAGTGGCCCTAAACCCTGAGACCCTCAAGGCTTCTGCAGAGGGAAATGACTCACTGTCTTTGGTGCCTTTCCCCTGTGGAGACTTCAGCAGTCACTTCCTTAGCTCTATTCAGTCAGTAACCAGTCCTGTATCTACTTTGCAGTTTCAATATCACTTTTTCTACATTATAATTTTAAAGTAATTTAATAAAGAAAAAGAAGTTAACATGCATGTTCAGAGGCCCAAAATTCCTCTTAATAATAATGAATCTCTCTCTTCTGGACTCAAGACTAATAGATCTCTCTCACCAAGCCACCATGGAGGTAGACTCATTAAATCTCATGTCAAACATCTAATATAATATTCTACTCTTTGGAGGTTTTGTTTTGTTTTGTTTTGTTTTGTTTTTTTACCTTCTCTCTGCCTGTCTCTTCCTTTCTGTCAACTTTTTCCATTTTCCCAGTGGCCCTTAGATTGAGGGAAAGACATAAAATTGTATAATCTTCTCACTGGGTGAATATATACAAATTATTGTGCTAGAAAATTAGAGAGGCATCTAGGTGGCAATAATTTCCCTTATCTCAGTTCATCCATGACAAATGAAGGATTTTCTGAGATAATAAAGCACCACAAATTATACTAAAAAGAGAAAAGCTTTTCAAAACCAAGAGTCCTAAGGGATTAGTTCATCATCTCGCTTCATTTTTACTGATAGCCTGAATTTACATGCCAATATATTTGGATAGTTAAATGAAATGCCTCCTTTAGTTCAGGTGTTATTAGACCAGAGAGATGAGGTCTAAATTGTGGCTTTTCAGCCAAATGTAAACTTTCTGGCTGAAAATTGATTCCTTCTGCAGTTGTATTCCTGAACTACCTTATTTCTAATCTCATTAATTGCTTGACATGTATATCACAAATCAGGATTTTTGTTAAATAAATTAGCAGGAAGTACATACAGGAAAGCAATCTTATAATGGGTTAGTACTATCAAACAGTGTCACCATAAAGACTACTAAGATTCGTGCTCAGAGTATTTTGAGACATGTTGGCTTTAGTTCAAGTACAATCTCTTTCTTGTTGCTAGCATAGAGTTTGGCACATAGTACCTCAAAAATCCACCAAAGTATTTTACCCTCGGCATTGCCTTATCTAGCCCAGGCAAAGGCAATTTCCAATGGTTGCACCCTAATTCCACCTTCCAGGAGAGCATGATTCCATCCTCTAGAAATTGCCCTGCCTCATGTATATGCATGGAACAAAAAGGTCCATGATATCCATAGACATGTCTTCTATCATAAATGAACCACATCTGAGAGGAAAAGCCCCATTTTAAGATGCAATGTTGGGCACACTTTATATTTAGTGTGCCACAGTATCCCAAATGTCTAGCACAGAGTTGACATGAAAAATATTTGCTAATTGGCAGCATGTCTTTGCCATTTTAGAACTTACAGTCTAACTGGCAAAAGAAACCATATAACAAGAAGTTATAGTGAACTATGATGATTACAGAGGGCGGTAAGGGCCTCACAGGGAGGCCCTTAATCCAGACCCAGGGAGTCAGGGAAGAGCTTCTGCAAAAAGTGGTGTCCAAGTGCGAACTGGAGGATGAATGGGGCTTACCAGCCAGGAGTGATAGAAGGAATATGGAGGGCAGGAGAGCGGTGCAGCAGAGAATGTCCCAGCAAGAAGGCATATCGTAAGATAAGGCTTGAAGAAGAGACAGAAATTGGAGAGGAAAGAAACTGACTACGACTGGAGAGTAGAATAAGTGGTGTGGCTAAAAATAAGGAAGAAGAGACAATAAGGGAGATCCATAAATCCATACGTAAGAGTTTAGATTTTATTCTAAGAACCATGAGTAGCTATTGAAGGGTTTTAAGCCAAGGAGTGACAGAATGTAGCATGTTAGCTGGCATGATGTTCTCACAGGGATTTGGATTCTTGATCTTCAGTGGAAAGGTCGAGGGGCAAACATTATCTTTTTCCTTGGCCACATTCCGAGGTATATTTTACATATTGGCAAAATGAAATCCATAACTCCTACCAAATAATTCCTTGGATCTGATCCCACCTACTCTTCATTACTTTTTAGATTTCATGTGAAATTTACACCTGATGTTTATTAAGGTGCAATCCATATCTTAAGGCTCCTGAAAGGATGTGCCAAATAAGTTGCTCAAGCCCAAAATGTTTACTTTCCAGCTGTCCCCAACAATTTTATTATTATTTGTGGATAACATTTCCTAATATTTGGGAGTTTGAGAATTTATTACAAAAAAACCTCATGCTGGATTAGGTTTGATACTTAAATTCAGATATGTAAATAATTTCAGTTAGGCAATATCCCAAATTGGTATCTATTCTTTTTCAGAATTATTAGAATTTTGTAGCCGGATATTTTGTTACACCAGTCAATTTGATGAAGGAAGGCACTGAAATCTGCTCTGGTAAAACTGAACACAGTGATATCATGAGAGACTTTGTTGGAGTGTCTCCCCACTCCTTCCCATCAAGCATGTGTTTCTAAGTGCTGAAACAGCATTACCTACCATTCTCCTAAATAAGAGCTGGCCGGCCATGTAGCTGTGTCAGGTGAGCTTCTATAGTGTTTCTTCTGAGCACTCTACAGAAGTGATTCTGTTTAGGTGCCCTCTGTTGCTCCTCTTTTATCCCTGGACCCTGGTGATAGAATCCAGTGATGAAAGAAGCACAGAAAAGACTTAGTAATCAGATGGACTTGGGCTTAAATCTTCATTTTATCACCTTCCTAATATACTACCTGAGGCATAATCTCTATTTTTTCAGCTTCACTGTCCTTATTTATAAAATTACAATGCAATATCCAATATACAAGATTGTCTTAAGGATGAAATGAGACATGATGAATCAAGTGTCTAGCACAAGGCCTGGCCAATTTAATGCTCAATAAGTGGCAGCTACTGTTACACCCATGAGGAAAATGTAAACTGTTGGCATTTTTCCATTACAAAAACTAAGTGTGGACTTTAAAATTAGCCAACATTCCAGGGTACAGGAACATATATAAATCAGATGTGGCTTTTGCCCTAGGGAAAATCTCAAAAGACCGCTGCTTCCTGTCATCAAGAGGAAAATGTCACATGGATTGAGGAAGCAATGGTCTGTGTGAGATTTGAGATATTTCATCGTATTGTTAGTTTTCTTATCTGTAAAATTAATATTTACGTTAAATGACTTCTAGGTACCTTCAGCTCCATATTTCTGAAGTGTCAGGGATGCATTATAACCGTATTACAATTTTACTAGGGTCTAAGACCATTAAACATCTATGTTCAGCTAAGAACACAGTTATAGAGCCTTTGTGTTTGTGTGTATGTGTGTGTGTTTGTGTTGTGTTTGTGTGTGTGTTTGGTATCCACAGAGCATATAAAAAGATTCATAATATTTAAGGCTATGTATTTTGGGTTCTTCTGTTACCCCAACATTTCAACCATGATTACCACAGGGATTTCAACAAATGCTTACCCTTCTCTACCCATATTTATGATGACTTGACTTTGCCTCTCTGCTCAACAGTCTTATATAAATATGCCATACTTTTTTACGTGTATAAGTAATTCAAATGATTGATGTAATGTGTGTGTGTATTTGTGCACACATGTACACATGAATAAGTACGTGTGCACTTGTGTGTGTGCAAAGGCCTGTGCATAGAGACAGACGTCTCAACTTCAAGAGCTGACCTCAGTCAGGATAAAGTAATGTGATTTGGGGAGACTACAAAAGATCCTACCTGTTTTAAATTTATGTCCTACCAGCTAAACACTGACTTTTCTTTTAATGCCAAGCAATGAGTATCTCTTGGAAATATTATCTAACCCCGTGACTTCAACTACCATGTTAGTAATTCCTCAAAGCTCTAGCCTTCCAGAGAAAGTCCTAGCCCAAAAACATATATTTCAAATGAAACCAATGTATTCTGCAGACTACTAAAAAAGCCAGGTGACTGATTCCTTTTCTTCATTAATTCTGAGTACAATTTGCTTTCTTATTGATATGAATGGTTTATCTCATGGGAAATAGTATCTTTATTTATACAATCACCTTGTGTTTTGACAGACAGCTACTGAAAAACCATGTTGGTATGTGAAATAAGAGGAGTTGGCATTAGTATTTTTGGCATGAACTACAGGTCAGGCTAGAAATTGTTGGGGAATAAAAAAGTATAAAATAAGCAATATATGCACATAGAAAAGTACTCACAATTAGAAAAGTTGGAAATGACCTGGGTTATTTTTGATGACTAATACATTTATCTAACACTTAATAGTTTAAAAACATATGAGGCTCATGGCTATGATACGTATATATTTTTTTAGACTGGGCCATATGTTCAAACGAGCTTGCTATTCTGATCAAATTGCTACAAAATTTGGTTTTAGAAAAACTCTCAAGTCGGTTGAATAATTAACTTTACCAGCGTTTTTACTAACTTGGTATTTCTTTTCACTAATGAATAAATTAAAACAAACTGGTTTGTGTATGAAGAAAAGCTAAACCTATTAATGTGTAGTACCTATCTTTTGAAGCTGAACTCTCAAAGTTTAATATCAACATTTTTCTCAGGATTACATATATTTATTTTTCAATGCTAATTTCTTAGTAGATCTCTGCTTCTGTTACTTATAGCTTCAATGGTCAGAAATTCATCTGAGAAACATAGATGCAGTGGCAGAGAAGAGAAAATCAAAAATTGGAACAGAAACTATAAGGAAGGAAATGGGTTTTGTGTAGTGAAAGAGAGCATGAGAAAGTCTGTGGGTGGGAGTTAGTATGGAGGAGAATTTGAAAGCAGGTGATGAGGTTGGGCCAAGTCACAAGTCAGAATGCTATTGGTTTTTAAGACTAAAAGCTTGAACCAGAAAGGCCAGAGTAAGGGAGATGGAAAAGTCCCTGATGATCTAAACCAGGAGATTGTGGCTGAGTAAGAGGAACAAGAGAATAGGTGAAAACTAGAGGTCAATTCCAGGTCACAGTTAGAAAAATTACCAGGAAAGCAGCAGCAGCAGACACATGTCCAAGAGATAAGAGAGCCTTGAAACCAAGGTGCAGTCTATTCAGCGGAAAATCTCCTCTTGCAGAGGCAGGAAACAGATGATGTTATTTACAGAGCAAGAGCTTCCCAAGGCCTTGAACATTAAGGTCAATGCCAACCTCTACAAATCACCATCCTAACAGAGCCCAAGAATGGGAGAAGGAGTAAGAAGGTTGCCCCAGAAATACTCAAAATTGGTCAGTCATTTCTAAGGCATGTATTGACTTTGTAATTATATTTTCCAAAGAAAAATTTGCCATCGCTGTCTTGACACTGTAATAAAGAGTCTGAAAATAGGAGAAAAGTATTTAATATTAGGACTATCTCAGAAAATCTAAGATAAACACTTGCTGCAGCTACTATGGATGGGACATAAGAAAAATGAAGAGTGATGTTAAGTAACATGCAAAATTATCATATAAATATAAACCTCAGATTCTCCCAAAAGTGATGAATGTGATCCACTGTTTCAATAACAACATAAGAAATGTGTTAACACATCTGATATTAAACCAGGACTGAAATGTCTGGCTAGGCCATCATGGCCACAGCAAAACAAATACCTAATTAGTCTAGTAATATTTTGTATTTTATTTTACAGAAAATATCTGTCATTGAGCATTCAATACAGCATGGAGAGCTAACACAAAAACTGTAAGATCTCATAATTGAAAAAACAGAGCAGAGTGTAAAGAAAGTCATTTTTGGTCTCTAAAAAGGTAGATTAACCTGAAGCCAAATAATATACCTTAACAGCGCTGAAGGGAATAAAGTAACACACAGAGGCCACTATTGAAAAGGGACTTTTTATTACAAGTTCCTTTTAAGTCAGTAAAGCAAGACTGTTATCTGGGGGTTTTGATCTGCGGTTGATAATGTACTGATACTCTCACAAACATAAATGCCTATAAACAGCCCACAGTGCTTCAGAAGACCTTACTAGAAAGTCAGGGGCATAAAACAGTAAGAAAATCTAGAAAAATGAGTGTCATCAGAAATAAGTAAAGTTGAAACAGATGTAGGACTGTCCATTTTTTCTTTGGGATTTTAATTGTTTGAAGGTAATCTTCTAAGATCCTATTTCTAGAAATTTTCATTCAAATCAAGCCAGTATATGGTACTGAAAACCTCATGTGGTGACTTGAATGAGTAGCATATATTTTGCCCTTAACACGATGTACTTAAATATATACTTACATAGATTGTTTTCATAGCATCTTAAAACGTAATCTGAAAATGGCTTTCAAAGCACGCTATTCCTTTGAACCTTGGACAATAGTAGTCTGGTAAATTTCACAAAATATCTAGCTTTAGCAGGGAGAAGGCCTGCTAGTAGTTGCACAGGTTCCTAGGAAATACCTTAAATTTTTCCCTTTATGCAAATATGGGAGCAACTAAACTTGTGCTCACTGTGTTTTAGAGGGAGCAGACTAACATTCCTTAAGTTCACCAACACAACCTACTCAGGGCAGCATAAGAATCGAGAGATTACTATAGCAACTTCGAATGCAGTGCTTCGTAAGGTGAGATTCAGGAGCCTCCTGTTCTAGGATCACCTTAGATACCAGTTAAAAATGCAAATCCCTGGGCCTCCTTCTAGATAATGAAATAGCATCCCTGGCAAGGAGGAATCATGTGAATCAGAATGCTTAACAAGCTCCTCAGGTCATTCTAATCTCTAAATTAGAGACATTAGTGGCTCTTGTAGTTCACTCTCTTGATAAAAATCTCAAAGGCATTGTATCATCTTGACTGTCATGATCTGGGAAGAGAAACAAACTTTTCCTATGAATCGTTATGACAATCTGAACCTGGAATCATTGCAGGCAACCAGCACAGTGTAATCTGAGATGCTTTCTGCAATGGAGTTTTGCAGTTTCAAGTTGAAGATTATTTTGCCATTTCATTGTCTGAGACTCTGTTTTCCTCTTTATAGTTTTTGCCATCTGATGGTGAGGAAAAGACTTAATGATGCCTTTTGTTTTTGTTATTTCTGTTTTTTTTTTTTTTTAATTTACCCTTTTATTTAGTACCTCTTTATAATTTTACTATTCATTAGGTCAAATGAGGACCAAATGTATTTAAGATTTAGTATTTTGTCTATGATACTTCTGTTTTAGCATTCCTTACTCTCCCCCTTGCTTTCTTTGATCCTTTCGAGACATTTTTAAAAATGTAAACCACAGTGCACTGATGAGTAACATTTTGTCTCTCAATATAGTAGAAATCTTTTACATCTTCCTCCAGGGTAGTTGTATTTTTTCTCCTTTTTAGCTGGTTTTCTGACTAGTGATTATGGAGAGACCCTGGCCTTTTATTCTGCTTCTTTTCATATTGGGAGATAAGGTAATTAAGAGGGACATCACTGCTCCAGATGGGTTTCAGCTCCTGCTTCCAACTTGCAAATGTTAAATTTTCTCACAATTTTTCTTCCTTCTCTCACATGGCCTCATAAAAGCACATCTTCATGGTTTTTGTGGCTCTCTCTAATAAAGAGGGGAGTATGCAGAAATCTCCTATTTTCTACTTTTCTACTTTTCCTCATATCCTTTTAATATTTTTTATGATTTTAATGTTGATATACTCCAAAAATAATTCACTTTATTGTATTTCTTTAGAATTTTCAATGACTTAAATTGATCAGAGAGAAGTAGGAGGGTAGGTTAAAAAGGAATTCTAGACCACCAGTTTTCAAGACACTTGGTAACACATACCCCATTAAAGTAGTTAATAATTTTACAATCTAAACTCTACTCTCTATTATGAAAAGACATTTCCATGACTGGGAATGGTGGCTCATGCCTGTAATCCCAGTACTTTAGGAGGCTGAGGCAGGCAGATTACTTGAGGTCAAGAGTTCAAGACCAGCCTGGCCAACATGGCAAAACCCCATCTCTACTAAAAATACAAAAGTTAGCTGCGTGTGGTAATGTGCACCTGTAGTCCCAGCTAGTCAGGGGGCTGAGGCTGGAGAAGTGCTTAAGCCTGGGAGGTGGAGGTTGCAGTGAGCCAAGATTGTGCTACAGCACTCCAGCCTGGGTAACAGAGTGAGACTCTGTCTTGAAAAAAAAAAAAAAAAAAAAAGGAAAGAAAGAAAGAAAGAAAGAAAGAAAAGAAAGAAAGAAAGAAGGAAAGAAAGAAAGAAAGAAAGAAAGAAAGAAAGAAAGAAAGAAAGAAAGAAAGAAAGAAGGAAGGAAGGAAGGAAGGAAGGAAGGAAGGAAGGAAAGAAAGAAAGAAAGAAAGAAAGAAAGAAAGAAAGAAAGAAAGAAAGAGAGAGAAAGAAAGAAAGAAAGGCATTTCCTTGAGGAAATATACAATTACATTCTAAACATAATGCTTACGTTTACCTTTATTGGGTACAGAAAACTACATTATCAGTGATAGAAGGAGGTAAATATAGAACAAATTATTAAGATTAAAAAAGATTCTCAAATTGCTCTGTATTCAATAGTTTCAAGTTTCCTTATAATGTCTTTCTTTCAGGTAGATCTGATTTCCGTCTTTTTCTTTCCCCCAATCATCTCATTCCCTCTATGAGTTCCCAGAGTATGGGTATTTAAGACTGCATGGTGGTAATACTGTTTTTAGAAAGAGCTGCTTTGAAGAGTTACATGGTATTATAATAAGATCTATTTTCTTAGAAAATAAATTCAGACTTACCTCTCCATGACTGAATGATAGGGGAGCATCTATAAAGAATTAAAAAAAGACTACTAAGTTTGGTAATTCTGGGTTAGATAATACAATTCCTTTGTTTTTCCTGTGCCTGTGCCTTTTTTATTCAGCATCTTTGGATAATTTTACTATTTACTAGACTAATTGAATAAACATATTTAATTTTTGTTTTAGTACCCTCTCTCTGACACACACACACACACACACACACACACACACACCCCATTCAGGAATGTGGACTGCTTTAGGGTTCAAATGTTCATTTCTTTTATCCAATTCTATCATATTTTGGACACCTCCAACTAGTAAGGACAAGCCAACTATTTCAAAACCGCAGCTAGTAGAGCAAGACAACAAAACCTTTTATTTCTTTTTTCCCCACTTTGGACTTGATAATGAATATAGCAGACAGTAGGAATGGTTTTGGGGAATACATGCTAAAGGTTACACATTCATATCACATTTCCATTTTTCTTTTATTTGGCAAGCATTGACATGCCCTGGACTTCTCTTAGCTTTCACTTTTTCTGCATAAAGTTTTTTTGGTTTATTATTTTAATCTTAATTCTACCTCAATCCATCTTAATGGAAACTTCCCCAAAACAATGTTTTAGAAGAAACACATTTAGCTCGAGGCTGGTGGAATCCCACTGAAACACCATACATTAAATTTTTATGGTTAAGAAGGAGCAGGCACTGTAGTCTTAGCACATGTTAGAACTTTCATATACTGTAAATTTTTTTCTCACAAATCCAAATAAATTGCCATTGCCATAGGTAAATTATAAGTAAGACTTAATTAGCCAACATATTCCATAGCATATTTTAGAAATACTATCACAAGGGTTATACTGCATCAAGTTAATTCAGAGTGTATACTCTTCACTTCAGTAATTTTAATTTAAAAAATTTTAAGTTTTAACACCAAGAGTCTTCTACAGTAGATATATTTCGAGGTCTTAAAAAATTTAGAAAGAGCTAGGCATGGTGGCATGTGCCTGTGGTTTCAGATACTCAGGAGGCTGGGGCAGGAGGGTCACTTGAGCCAAGGAGTTTGAGGCCAGCCTGGGCAACATAAAAAGACTCTGTTAAAAAAAAAATTCATAATGTGCAATACTTAAGTAGTGGACACTGGAGGTCACAGAATACCTGGAAAGAGAACTGAATAAATACTAAACCTGATGTCTTATGATCAAATACAGAAGTCACACAATGGAGTAGTGAGTCTACACTTTCGCCCAAAGTTTATGCTCAGCATGCATTTTAAAAAGCTTTGCTTCTGGTTGAGCACGCTGTTTTCTCATGTTAACAATTATTTTGGAAGTCTGATTGTATTAGTCTGTTCTTACACAGCTATGAAGAAATACTCGAGACTGGGTAATTTATAAAGGAAAGAGGTTTAATTGACTCACAGTTCCACATTGCTGGCAAGGCCTCAGGAAACTTACAATCATGGCAGAAGGGAAAGGAGAAGCAGGTACCTTCTTCACAGGGCAGCAGGATGGAGTGAGTGCAAGCAGGGAAATTCCCAATGCTTATAAAACCATCAGATCTTCTGAGACTCACTCACTCACTATCACGAGAACAGCATAGGGTAAAATGCTGCCATGATCCAATTATCTCCACCTAGTCCCACCCTTGACATGTGGAGATTATGGGGGTTACAATTTGAGGTGAGATTTGGGTGAGGACACAGAGCCAAACCATATTATTCCACCTTTGGCCCCTCCTAAATCTCATGTCCTTTCACATTTCAAAACAAATTATGCCTTCCCAACAGTACCCCAGAGTCTTAACTCATTTTTTCATTAACTCAAAAGTCCACAGTCCAAAGTCTCATCTCAGACAAGCCTGGTCCCTTCTGCCTGTGAGCCTGTAAAATCAAAAGCAAGTTAGTTACTTTCTAGATAAAATGGGGGTACAGGCATTAGGTAAATGCTCCCATTCCAAAAGGGAAGAATTGGTCAGAACAAAGGGGTTACAGGCTCCATGTAAATCCCAAATCCAACAAAGCAGTCATTAAAACTTAAAACTTCCAAAATGACCTCCTTTGAATCCGTGTCTCACATCCAGGTTATGCTGATGTCAGAGGTGGAATCCCATGGCCTTGGGCTGCTCTGCCTCTGTGAATTTGCAGGGTACAGCCCCTTCTCAGCTGCTTTCATGGGCTGGTATTGAATGTCTGCAGCTTTTCCGCATGCACTGTGCAAGGTGTCAGTGGATCTACCATTCTGGGAGAATGGTGGCCCTCTTCTCACAACTCCACTAGGCAGTGCCCCAGCGGGGACTCTGTGTGGAGACTCTGACCCCACATTTCCTTTCTGTATTGCCCTAGCGGAGGTTCTCCATGAAGGCTCCACCCCTGCAGCAAACTTCTGCCTGTGGGACATCTAGGTGTTTCTGTATATCCTTTGAAATCTAGATGGAGGTTCCCAAACCTCAGTTCTTGACTTCTGTGCACCCACAGGCTCAATACCACATGTACGCTGCCAAGACTTGGGGCTTACACCCTCTGAAGTCACAGCCCCAGCTATACCTTGGTCCCTTTTAACCTTGGCTAGAACTGAAGCAGATGGGACACAGGGTACCATGTCCTAAGGCTGCACATAGCAGGAGAGCCGTGGGCCTGGCCCATGAAACCATTTTTCCCTTCGAGTCCTCTGGGCCTGTGATCGGAGGGGCTGCTGCCATGAAGGTCTCTAACATGCCCTTCCTGGGGAGATATTTTCTCCATTGTCTTGGTGATTAACATTTGGTTCCTTGTTACTTATGCAAATTTCTGCAGCTGGCTTCAATTTCTCCCCAGAAAAGGGGTTTTTCTTTTCTATCTCATTGTCAGGCTACAAATTTTCCAAACTTTTATGCTCTGCTTTCTCTTGAATGCTTTGCCACTTATAAATTTCTTCCATCAGATACCCTAAATCATCTCTCTCAAGTTCAAAGTTCCAAAGATCTCTAGGGCAGGGACAAAATGCTGCCAATCTCTTTGCTAAAGCATAGCAAGAATCACCTTTTCTCCAGTTCCCAGCAAGTTCCTCATCTCCATCTGAGAAAACCTGAGCCTGGACTTCACTGTCCATATCACTGTAAGCATTTTGTTCAAAGCCATTTAACAAGTCACTAGGAAATTCCAAACTTTCCCACATCTTCCTGTCTTCTTCTGAGCCCTCTATACTATCCCAACCTCTGTTACTCAGTTCCAAAGTTGCTTCCACATCTTCAGGTATCTTTACAGTGGCACGTCACTCCCAGTACTGATTTACTGTATCAGTACGTTCTCACGCTGCTATAAAGAAATACCTGAGGCTGGGTAATTTATAAAGGAAAGAGATTTAATTGAATCACAGTTCCATATATATATATATATATATATATATATATATATATTTTTTTTTTTTTTTTTTGAGACAGAGTCTTGTTCTGTCGCCTAGGCGGGAGTGCAGTAGTGCGATCTCGGCTCACTGCAAGCTCTGCCTCCAGGGTTCATGCCATTCTCCTGCCTCAGCCTCCTGAGTAGCTGGGACTACAGGTGCCCACCACCACGCCCAGTTAATTTTTTGTATTTTTAGTAGAGACGGGGTTTCACCATTTTAGCCAGGATGGTCTCGATCTCCTGACCTCGTGATCCACCCACCTCACTCTCCCAAAGTGCTGGGATTACAGGCGTGAGCCACCGCGCCTGGCCCACAGTTCCATATTGCTGAGGAGGCCTCAGGAAACTTACAATCATGGTGGAAGGCAAAGGAGAAGCAGGCACCTTCTTCACAGGGCAGCAGGACAGAGTGAGTGAAAGTAAAGGAAATGCCAGACACTTATAAAACCAAAAGATCTCGTGAGACTCATTCATCATCATGAGATCAGCACGGGGAAAACTGCCTCCATGATCTGGTTACCTCCACCTGGTCCTGCCCTTGACATATGGGGATTAGGGGGATTACAAATCAAGGTGAGATTTGAGTGGAGACACAGAGCTGAACCATATCACTGACCTACTTATATTAAATTCAGTTGTAATCTGTTTAGTTGTAACTCATTAAGAAAGCATTTGGAATTATTTAGGTCATGATACATTTTAAATTATGTAATTTAAGAAGAAAATACAACTGAACTGTACCTTAAACAGTAAGGGACTTTGCATTCACAGCCAGTTTCTAAGGAGCAGGAAATACTACACATTTATCTGTTTGCCTGGGTTTTATCATGTGGTAAACGCAAGGTAAATAACAGCTGTCACAGATGAGCAGGATTAACGCTAAAAAATTAGTGTCATATATGATAGTGCATGTGTGTATGCTCACTGTTAGACAAGTTGGTAAAATTGCAAGCTAACATATTAGGTTGAAGCACATGTAATTACCAATATTACTGGTCAAAAAAAGTAGAGTGTTTGGCTATTTCATTTGGTTGAAGCTTAGATCTTTCAGAACCAAAAAGGATCTCATAAATAATTCAATCCATGGGTTTTTTAACTGGGTTGAGTATGGGTCAACTTCAAGCAGACCAGGAGCCCTGATCTATGTATTCATTCAATTGATAGTTTTACAGAGTCTATGATGTTCCAAGTAATGCTGTAGTAGCTGGGGATATAGACAGGAAAAACAGAGTCCTTTGCCCTCATTCATATTTCATTTCAGTCGGAAGGCCTGACATACTAGGATGTCACCACTGAATTGAATGCAGTTTTATATCTTGTGCTCATTTATACATTTTTCTGGAGGGAGAGTTCATTGAATTCATGGAAATGGTTTATGATCACCAAAAATTAGAACCACTAACCTATCACACCCTGCTCATTTCAATGGGAAACTAAAGTACAGACACTGAGTGATTTGCCCATCACTGTGTAGTTCATTCATGGCTAACTTAGGATTGAAACCCATGTGTCCTGGTGCTTAGTCATTATTGCACATTGTAGGGGAGAGGATCTGTGATTTTTCCTTTCTTTTCTATATTTATTTTCTTTTTCGTAATACCGGCATACTTCTGACACTCAAATTCATGTTGAGAGTTGGGAATCTGGTCAGACAGATCACAGTCCTAACTTCGTTACTACAGAGTATAAGCTTTGTGATTCTAGAAAATTGTTTGAAACTCTGAGCTGTAGGTGCCATGTCTGTAGATTGATGAGAGTAAATTGTAACTGACAGATTACTGTGAGGATTAAATGAGATTTCTCATACACACACTGTATATGTGCACATACACATACTTATTATTTGGTATAATGCCTTCCATCTGATAAGCATGTGAGTCATTATTATTATAACTCTGTTTATAAGCCTGTTCTTTGGTGCCAGGTCTCCAGGTTCTAAAAAATTCACTCCCTGTCTTTCACCAAACTGTGATTCAAATAGCAGCTTGGAGCTCTTGTTTAATTCTGGGAAGACCCAAGAGGCAGTAGTAACTAACTACCACAACATACAGACCTTAAATTCTGGAGCTTGCCTGCCTGGGTTCAAATTTTGACTCTACTCTTTGTTCTTTTTATGTGTTGTCTGAATTTTTCATAATAAGCATGTGGTAGTTTTTCTATTAAAAAAAAAAAGCTATTTTCACTGTAAAAACAACAACAACAACAACATATGGATCTATTTGTTGGTGACTTGCCATTTCTGTTCCTTTGAAATTCATCCTGTGTCTTTGGAAGACTAGGATATGTGGCTCTCCCTGCCTTAAAGGGATCCTGATTGATCTTCTCTGGTGACAAGAAAGCTCAGCCTCCTCCTTCCTGCAGGATAAAGGAGTGGCTTGGAAAAGTGGTCAGATTGGAAGGCCCTGGAGGCCAGCTCCCTTTCCCACAGCCCTTCAGTGTCTGACTCAGAGGGAAACTGGCTCTGTTCTCTGGTCTCCTCTCTCCTTTATCTCCACACCTAGTGTGCCAGCGTTTTTCTCCAAAGAACAGACCACGTGAAGTCTGTGACCGAAGCTTTATTGATATGAAGGAGAAACAACTGCCAGACCTATTCTGGCATTCAAAACTTTTTTTTACAGAAAGCTTGCATGCCATTTTTAGAGAAAGTTATTGTATGCCAGAAATTAGACAGTTAGGAAAAGGCCAAATTCCTGGTGATATTTATCTTCCTATTCTGTTCCCTTCGGGAACTCTCTCTCTATCTCAGGATAATTGTTTTATTTGTTCTAAGAATTATACTGTGTATGAAACTCTGTGCATGCACAAAGATAAATAATTTTCTTTTTTATTATTACAGATAGAGAAAAATTTGAAATCCTTGCCAGTTTCATTTTCACAAAATTAAACTGAAGTAAATCATACATTTTGTAAATACTGTTAATTGATCTTGCTGATAGTATATGGAAAAACTTGGGTTGCACTTTTCCTAAACTAACGATAATTGCTTTGACAAAGATGAAAAATACTGCATAAAAAACATTTAATCTCTTGCCAGGATCTGGATAGCCTTATAAGGCTCTGAGATGGTGCACTGGAGAAGATATCAAAGAGACGAACAGCACAAGTGAGCAGTCAGTAAAAAGCTCAATGGTAGAGAGAACTCCAAGGACTTAAAAATATGTACTCAGACATAAGCTTATAATGCAAGTTATCTATATTGTTGAGCAAAATGGATATGTATGTTTTGTATTATGTAAGTCCTTTTGCATTTCAAAGAAGAGACACTCTCAGATTTCCTTAGATCTATTCCCCTCAAACTTTCCCACTGAAGTATCCCCAAATGAGAGAAGAGTAAGAATGGATACTTTTCAATGTGTCAAAGAATGAATCAACTTAAGAATGGTGGGTTTGGGATTTGGAAGAGACCAATATCACCATAAAATCAGACTCTAAGACCAGGGAAATAGAAACTAGAAAGGATCTTGTCACTTTATTACATTAAGCAGACATGAAAGAAGGAAGATGGATGAGGTATATCTAGAGAAACCCCTACCCTAATTTAAGAGGCCAGGTTACATGTGTCTATGTTTGATATTAAGACATATCTTAAAAATACAGTTCATACCAGAAAAGTCATGGCATTCTCAATTTGAGAGCTGGGATGGACTTTGAGCAACCCTGATGTTCCATACACATAATTTCAATATTATACTTGAACAGAGGAGCTGAAGAGAGTTTTCCAACTGCATGGAAACAATGAATGGTAAAATAGGAATCATCACCCAGGTTCCTAAATGCTGGTGCAAAATTCCTCCAGTCTCCACTCCATTGCCCTCTCATGAGTCAAATGGTTTTAGTGTGGTCAGTGTCTTCTCTGTGGAAATGCAAGCATTTCACTTTTAAAAACATACAACTTTAAGTAATGTAAGCAATTTAAGTAATGGAGATGGCATTACTACAACCAACATGCCTATCAACAATTATGTAACTATCTCGGCCTTCAGTTTAGAGAGGTCAGTTCTTTAAGTGAAGGAATTATCCAGGTTCTAATTTAATGAAAATGTGATAGTCCTAGAGAATATTCTTATATGGAATTTCTTTTAGCGGTCTAATTTTAAACAGCTGGAACTCATTTGTTAAGTTATAGCCTATTCCACTTTTTGAAAAGTGTGGTATGTAGGACTTTTTTTCCTACACACAAGTGGAACTTTCTGGAAAGTCTGAACATATTGCCCTACTTGACCTTACAGGCTAGCAGCTGCTTGGAGACACTGCTGGGCAGCTTGGGCCTTTTGTGCTCCACCTGTATTCAGCTATTAGCGTTACACTGGGGTAAGCACTGATTCGAGGCCGAGGGACTGGCTGCCTTCCAGGACCCCATTGTTTATCACCCTTCCTTTTACTTAATGTTCTGTTTCTGTAATTACTGATGTTGTTGAATGTGATCGAGAGCACAAGTGCAGCACCTCTTGCAGGTCCACGTTGTACTGAAGGTTTAAGAATTCACAAGCTAGTAGGGGAGTAGAGGAAGAAGAAGGTTAAGGAGTATTCATCGCCTTGACTCCAAAACGTGGTGAGAGAACACTGCAAAATGCAGAAGCTTAAAACAGTGCAGCAACTCCTTGACTGTTCCACCGTGGTTTGTTTTACATACTACAGCATCCTGTATGAAGATGGATTCCCATATATCAGAGATGAGAAACAGGACATGGCTCACCTTGGGCTTATCAGACCACATCTGACACATGAAACAACAGGAAGTCATTGATAGCTGAGGTGAAACAGCAAGCAGTGACTGGTTTAGAAATGTCATACTACCAGACATTGACCTCACCCCCAACCTCATGTACTAGGTTCCAGAGTAAAAATAGAACAAGTATGTATCAAAAGCAAACACTTAAGCTTGGGATTTTCTCCTGTTCTATTCTCTGGAACACATCCCTTGTCTGATAGCACACAGTGTGTTCCAGCTCATACAGTCAATCTGTCCAGGTGCACAACGAAACCTTTCTGCAGAGAAAGGGAACAATGGAGTACACTGTAGCCATGGTTTAATACAAGGAAGGTGTTACATTAAAAAATTTCTTGGCATAGGTTAAAGTACAAGTGAATTTTTTTCAGGTGTACTCTGTTATCGTTTACTTTAGGACTCTGACTTTTATGGTTTGTTTGTCTAGATAGAATCATGAGTCCTGAATCATTATTTATTCTTTCAAGTCTTTTTTTTTTTCTAAGACTGAGTCCCACTCTGTTGTCCAGGCTGGAGTGCAGTGGCATGATCTTGGCTCACCGAAACCTCTGCCTCCCAGGTTCAAGTGATTCTTCATGCCTCAGCCTCCTGAGTAGCTGGGACCACCACCTGCAGCACATATTTGCATTTTTAATAGAGATGGGATTTCACCATGTTGACCAGGCTGGTCTCGAACTCCTGACCTCAGGTGATCCACCCACCTTGGCCTCCCAATGTGCTGGGATTACAGGCATGAGCCACTATGCCCGGCCTCAAGTCTTTATTAAATGCTGTTCACTGGGTCAGGCACTCAGGATTGTGAGAAACTTGGTAATCATAACTCCTAGATATGAATCTTGTAGAGTAGCTATAGTATACAGCCTTCATCGGCTCTCTAAAACAGGCTTTCTCAACTAGTTCCATAAGAGAATTAGTCTGTACAGAAATGGTTTGAGTGACTGTTTTCTCAATTTTTCCAAAAATGGTAGATCGTGGGTGCCACTTCACATGCATAGAAGATTGAGTTAATTCATTGCTTAGATGCCTTAGGCCATTAGGGCCAATTGATCCTAGGTGATAAGGTTTTTCCAAAAGGAATAAAAGCTCCAGCTACAACCTTGGTCAAAACTAGTAGGAGGAGACAACACTAATGATTAGGAGGTTCACAACCCTGTTCCTCCACCTCAGACAACTGGCCTTGAAGAGAGAAAGGACAAATAAGTGTGTGCAGGTTCTTTAAAAAAATTAACCTCTAAGTGTTAAGCAAATTAGGGGAGTATTTCATGGCGGAAGATGCTGTTTGAAGGTGGGAGGTAATCAGGTAGCAAGGCATGCTGAATTCATCTGGGAAGGAAGAATATAAAGCATCTGAGAGTTACTGGGGATGAAAGATGAACATCGGATATTATTAAGACTGCTGTGAATGTGTAATATACTAGAATCTGTCTAGATGTTTTTGAGAGATGCAAACAAATATTGGAATTCCCATTTTGCCTATATTTAAAGACAATATGTCTCTGGGCCTGGACCACATGGATTTTGGTTTTGGTAGGGTTATACTCCTATGAGCTCAGGTGAACCTGCTCACCAGCTTGATGGGTGCCTGTGATGTGACACCAGCATACTGGCCTTTATTCTTATAGGTTCCCTACCGCTTGTCTTTTGGACCTTCCATTTTGGATCATCTCTTTATCTCTTTTTCCTGTCCTCAGTCAATTATTTAAATGGCTCTGTTGTTCACATTTGTATTTTTTTCATTTAGCCTCTCTATTCTACTTCCTTCTGATAAACCACTCCTATACCCTAAACATACACATATATAAGAAAGATACTTTGTTCATGCTTCCATCTGAAGGATCACTAAGAAAACTTCTGCCTAGTCTTGTATAATATTACTTTCGGGCATTCATGTTATGTAGGTTGATAATGAGGTCTATTCACTTACATTAAAATTTAAAAATAGTTCAGGCTGCATGTTTATATTTTAACACAGAATCCACTCTCATTCTATTTCTTTTCCTCTCCCTCCTGCCTATTATCAACATCTCTCCTCCTAGTTTAACCCCACAATTTATAGTGATTTGGGTTAGGAGCAAGAGACTTCTCACACAGGAGAATGAAAATATGCCTATATGGAGATGCTATATAGGATTGAAATGTTTGGCTTTTTCAGTCAGCTACATCTTGTCTCCATCAGTGTGTTGTGTCTGGGACCCCCAGTCCTGACTTGTTCTGTGAATCAAAGAGAACAGTATTTCAATTCTGCGTTTTACTTTTGACTGTTAAGTGAAAAAGGACTAAGAGCTTAATTCTTAAAAATATTCACCTCTGGATTTCACCCAAGGTCTTATGCTTACATTTAGTGGATAGTTTTGTAAGAGAAAATGTGGGAGAAGAAGAAATATTGGGCCGGACGCGGTGGCACATACCTGTAATCCCAGCACTTTTGGAGGCCAAGGCAGGCAGATTACTTGAGGTCAGGAGTTCAAGACCAGCCTGGCCAACATGGTGAAACCCCATCTCTATTAAAAATACAAAAATTAGCCGGGTGTGGTGGCGGGCACCTATAATTTCAGCTACTCAGGAGGCTGAGGTAGGAGAATTGCTTGAACCTCGGAGGCAGAGGTTGCAGTAAGCCGAGATCATACGACTGCACTCTAGCCTGGGTGACAGGGCGAGACTCCATCTGAAAAAAAAAAAAAAAAAAAGGAGGAAATAATATTGATCATTTCTAAATAAGTTCTCAAATATTTGTTAATTGTACAGTGGACCCAAGGCCTTGATGGAGGAGCAGAGAGTTGCTGTTCAGTATCAAGAAGAATTATTTTACTTTTAGTCAAAAAATAATTTCTAATAAATTATAAAGTTGATATTATATTAAAACTATATTTTAATAAATAAAATAAATTTGGGATAAAAGTCATTTTTATCAAAAAATTCTACTTTGTATTTATAACTCATTAAAATAAATAAAACAAGGTCAGCTATTGATTTGAAGTAATCACTTTATTATTATTCAAACTCTTGCAGATCCTTACTTAGCTAAACATCAAATGTAACATGCTTAACATATTAGCTAGAAGAACTTTATGAAAGGAAATGCTTAATAAAGATGAATTTCTAATATCAAAGATACACTGATTTCTCTATTAGATTAAGACATATTTTTGTTGTCCAGAATAAGTGAAAATACTACTACCCAGGTATTCCTGAGACATTTTGTTATCTATGAATACATGTGTATGTGTTTTAACTGAACATAAGAATAAATGCATTTGTTAGGAAAGTAAGCACTTTATCAAAAGGTATTTACATTTATTCAAAAGTAGATCCTTAAATTTTGGTGATTTCTTTTTTTAGTTTTGCTCTTGTCACCCAGGCTGGAGTGCAATGGTGAGATCTCCGCTCACTGCAACCTCTGCCTCCTGAGTTCAAGCCATTCTTCTTCCTTAGCCTCCCAAGTAGCTGGGATTACAGGCATGCACCACCATCCCCAGGAAGTAGAGACGGAGTTTCACCATGTTAGTCAGGCTGGTCTCAAACTCCTGACCTCAGGTGATCTACCCGCCTTGGCCTCCCAAAGTGCTGGGATTACAGGAGTGAGCCACCATGCCCAGCCAACTTTAGTAATTTCAATCAAATTTTTGTCATTTAAAAAAGGGTTGATTATTTAAGCCTGGTTAGATTCATTTGCTTCATCCAGATGTCCTAGTCTTTTTACTACTTCTTTCCTAATGGCACCCTCATCTGCAATGCATGGAATTCTAAACCATCCTTTTCTTTTTCATCAGGAGTGGTCAGCAGTGAGTTGAACATATATCTGTCTGAGGTATTCAGATTACACAGACTTCTGATGAAGTTATACTATGAGAATGCTCCTGTTGTATGCATGATCACAAAATTCCAGGTTTCGGATTCAATTTACAGAAATCATAAAATGGAAAGAGCCTTACATTGGCTTGTCTGAACATAAAGAGACCAGTATGTAGTATACTTCTCACATCAAAAAGATGGGTGACTATTGAAAGCCAGTTTCCACAGCAAGGAGGTTTATTGGGTAATGTACTCAGAATAGAAATATAAATAAAGTGAGGTAGGATGGAAGAAGAAGTTGGACTACCATGAGGTCTCAACAAAAGCTTCAGCCAATCCCCCATGGGTGCTCTGGAGTTGAAATGGCCCTGCAAGTTAGTTCTGACTTGGGAAAGGGGGACCATGTCTTTATATTCCTACATCAACCACTTGTTGCATGTGTGTTGCCGCTGAGAAAGAGAAGCACATTTGGCAGGGTATGTCTCTTCAGTCAAGGGAAATCTTTGGAGAGCATCTCAGTTTGCAGTATCAGGAGCTGCAGACATGAGTGCTTCAGTACTAAAGAAAAATCTGGGTGATTCATCTTGGTCTACCCCTTAAGCTGCTCAGATTGACTTGGTTCATATAAATTCTGTGAATAGCTCCTTTGGGATTCTCGTTCATGCCTCTGCTATTGCAACTGATCTTGAAGGTCCAACTGATACTCACCTATTCCTTCCTCTACTCATCATTCTAGATTCTTTTCATCTTTGGCTTGCAACTCTTAGTCCAGGTTAACTGGTAGGGTGACCAAGACTCTTGTTCTCAAGAAGCCTAAGCCACAGGTTACCATGTTCCTTTTAGGAAATTGCTGATGCATTTTTTCCATTTACCATGAGAACTGCATAACGGTGGGGGGTGGGTGGTAGGAAAACCTCAACTGTATTAATGAATTGCTGAAGGCTTCAGTGAAGACAACTGTGAGAGTTATAAAATCCAAGGGGACTCATTCATAATGTGGCTGTCATAATTTTGTGAGTTTTATTAAGCAGGAGCTTGACCTGGATCTCACAATGAGTATTGGAGAAAAAAATCTCTTCATTGCTTCCATCAGGGGGAGGGAAAAATAGATGAATTTGAAATAGACTAGATCTTTCTGTTTTTCTTAACAAGGCCTGTTCTCAGAAGAAACTATTTAGCCAGACCCCAATCTGCTGAGGTTTATCAGAGCCTAACTGACCTGGGTAAAAGGAAATACTCCAGCTCACTGCAGCCATCCTTCCCAAAAAGGAGGGGAAAAAACTGGGATGGGCTAGTGAAGATTACTGAAAGATGCAGACCTAATCATAGAATTATAGAACACTTCTTCTCCCATCATGCCTTACCACAATCCTAAAGCCTATTTACAGCAATTTCTTTTACTCAATACATAATGTCTGGCTATCAGTAAAAATTACAAGGCACAGTAAAAGGCAAAAGTCACAACTTAAAAGATATCAAGCATCAGAACCAGACTCAGATATGGCAGTGATATTAGAATTATCAGACTAAAGATTAAAAAGAAACTGTGATTAATATGCCAAGGGCTCCAATATATAAAGCAAAAAGCACACAAGAACAGATGGGCAATGTGAGTACAGATATAGAAAGTCCAAGAAAGAATCAAAAGGAAATGCTAAAGATAAAAATGCTCTAATGGGCTGGGCAGCATGGTGGCTCACACTTGTAATCCTAGCACTTTGGGAGGCTGAGGTGGGCCGATCACCTGAGGTTGGGAGTTCGAGACCAGCCTGACCAACATGGAGAAACCCCATCTCTACTAAAAATACAAACTTAGCCAGGCATGGTGGTGCTTGCCTATAATCCTAGCTACTCGGGAGGCTGAGGCAGGAGAATTGCTTGAACCCAGGAGGCAGAGGTTTTGGTGAGCCGAGATCTTGCCATTGCATTCCAGCCTGGGCAACAAGAGCAAAAAAAAAATCTTGCTCAAAAAAAAAAAAAAAAAAAAAAAAAAGTACTGAAAAATAATTAAATAAAAAAAAAAGATCTTTGATGAGCTCATTAGAAGACTGAATACAATTCACGAAAGAATATTTAAGCCTAAGGATATCTCAGTAGAAACCTCGAAACCTCAAGAGCAGAGAGAAAAAAGATTGAAAACAATACAATACAAAATGAAACAGTAAAGAGTATCCAAGAACTGTAACTACAAAAGGTGTAACATACACTTAATAGAAATACCACAAGGAGAAGAAAGTGAGAAAGCAACAAAAGAATTGCAGAAGAAATGTTTGAAACAATAATGACTAAGAATTTTTTCAAAATTAATGTTGGATACCACAACACAGATTCAGGAATCTCAGAGAACTCCGAGAAGAATAAATGTCAAAAAAAAGAACCCACTTACACCCAAGCATATGTAAGGCAATATTCATCATATCTGCAAGGAGAAATACATGAATCCACCATTATAGTTTGAGATTTCAGCACCCATCGATGAGAAATGGACAGATGCATCAGGAAGAAAATCAACAAGAAGAGAGTTGGACTCAACAACACCATCAAATAACAGGATATAATAGACATCTATAGGCTAGTTCATTCAAAAACAACAGAAAACATTCTTCTCAAGCTCACATAAAAGTTCAACTTGATAGGACATATCTGTGCCATAGAATACACCTCAAGAAATTTTTAAAAAGTTTATACAATGTTTCATCTCAGACCACAATGGAATTAAATTAAAATTCAATAACAGAAAGGTAGCTGGCAAATTCCTAAATATGTGAAGATTAAATAACACACTTCTAAATAGCCTATGAATCAGGTCGATTGCAGTGGCTCACACCTGTAATTCCAGCACTTTGGGAAGCCAAGGCGAGTGATCACCTGAGGTCAGGAGTTTGAGACCAGCCTGGCCAAACTGGTGAAACCCTGTCTTTGCTAAAAATACAAAAATTAGTTGGGTGTGGTGGCAGGTGCCTGTGATCCCAGCTACCTGGGAGTCTGAGGCAGGAGAATTGTTTGAACTCAGGAGGCAGAGATCACATGGGGCCAAGATCGAGCCACTGCATTCCAGCCTGAAAAGTAGAGCAAGACTCCATCTCAAAATAAATAAATAAATAAATAAATAAATAGCCTATGAATCAAATAAGAAATCTCAGGAGACATTTTAAAAATATGTTTTGAACTAAATAAAAATGAAAATACAACTTATCAAAATAAGTATTTTGGGAGGCTGAGGCAGGCAAATCACTTGAGCCCAGGAGTTTGAGATTGACCCTAACAACGTGGTTAAACCCTGTCTCTACAAAAATACAAAAGAAATTAGACAAGCATGGTGGTATGTGCCTGTAGTTCCAGCCACTCTGGGGTTTGAGGTTGCAGTGAGCTGTGATAGTGCTACTGCACTCTAATCTAGGTGACAGAGGAAGAAAGAGAGAGAGAGAGAGTATGAGAAAGAGAAAAAAAAGAAATAGAAAGAAAACAAGAAGGAGAGAAAGAAAGAAAGAAGGAAAGAAAGAAAGAAAGAAAGAGAAAGAAAGAAAAAAGAAAGAATCTAAGCTTTCAACTTAGAAATTAGAAAAAGAAGAAATTATCTCCAAAGTAAAAGAAAAATAAATAGCAAAAAATTATAGCAGAAATCGATGAAGTCAGAAACAATTTAACAGAATCAATAGAAATAAAAGCTGGCTATTTGAGAAGATAATAAAGTTAAAAAGCCTCTAGTCTGGCAGAGTAAAAAAAAAGGGAGAGAAACAAATTACTAATATCAAAAATGAAAGAGGGGACGTCACTACAGATCCCATGTACATTTAAAAAAATAAATAAAGGAATACTAGGAGCAACTCTATGCCCATAAATTTAATAACCTAGATAAAGTAGACTAATTCCTTGAAAGATAATCTGCCAAAACTCACACAAGAAAGAATAGACAATCTTAATAGCGCTATGATTGTGAAATAAATTGAATCAATAGTTAAAATCTTCCAAACCCCAAGCATTAGACTCAGATGAATTCACTAATGAATTCTAGCAAATATATATATTTTTTAAGTTGTACCAATTCTCTATAATCTCTTCCAAATGTTAGAGGCATAGGGAATACTTCCCAATATATTCTATGGGGCCAGCATTACCTTAATACCAAATCCATACAAAGACATTATAATAAAAGAAAAATACAGATCAATACCTCTCACAAACATTGATACAGAAATCTTTGATGAAATATTGGCTAATGGAATCCAACAATATATAAAAATAATTATATATCATGACCAAGTGTCATATCCTAAATATGAATGACTGGTTTGACATTCAAAAATCAATTAATGCTATCCATCACATCAACAGACTCAAGAAAAAAAAATCACACGATATATCAACAGATATAGGAACAAATTCCACATCCATTCATGGTAAAAACTTTTTCCATAAACTTGGGATAGAAGTAAACTTCCTTGACTTGATAAAACATATCTACCAAAACCTATAGTTAACAGTGTACATAATGGTGAGAAATTAGAAACGTTCCCACTAAGATCTGGAACAAGACAAAGATACCACCTCTCACCACTCCTTTTCAAAACTAAACTGAAAGTCCTAACTAATGCAATAAGACAAGAAAATAGAACAAAAGGCATACTGATTGGGAAGAAAGAAATAAACTCTCTTTGTTCTCAGATAACATGATTATCTATGTAGAAAATCTTAAAGAATCAACAAAAAGGCTCCTGGAATTACTAAGTGATTATGGAAAGGTTGCAGGATATAAGGTTAATATACAAAAGTCATTCACTTTCTTCAGCAAAGAAAAATTGAAATTTAGAATTAAAAACATAATAACATTTACATTAGTACCCCTCAAAAGAAATACTTAGGTATAAATCTAATGAAATATAGACAAGATCTATATGAGGAAAACTACAAAGCTCTGATGCACGACTTCAAGGAAACCTAAATAAAAAAATGGAGAGATATTCCATATTCATGAGTAGAAGAATCTAATGTTGTTAAGATGTCAGTTCTTCCTAGCTTGATCTGTAGATTCAGTTTAATCCCAATAAAAATACCACCAAATTACTTTGTGGATATTACCAATCTTATTCCTTTTTTTTTTTATCATCGAGACAGAGATAAAGGCTGGAGTGCAGGTTGGAGTGCAGTGGCATGATCTTGGCTCACTGTAGCCTCTGCCACCTGGGTTCAAGTGATTATCCTGCTTCAGCCTCCTGAGTAACTGGGATTACAGGTACCTGCTACCACTCCAGGCTAATTTCTGTATTTTTGGTAGAGATGGGGTTTCACCGTATTAGCCAGGCTGGTCTCAAACTCCTGACCTCAGGTAATCCACCTGCCTTGGTCTCTCAAAGTGCTGGGATTAAAAACATGAGTCACCTTACCTGGCCATTGCCAATCTTATTAGAAAGTTTATACAGAGAGACAAAAGACCCAGTTGGACAACACAATATTGAAAGAGAAGAACAAAGTTGGAGAACTGGCTCTACCTGATTTCAAGACTTATAATAAAGTTACAGTAATTAAGGCAGTAATGTAGAAAAAAAAATACTTTTTTTCTCCAAATTTTTTTTCCAAAAAGTAATGTAGAAAAAATTAAGAAAATGTAGAAAAACTCCACAACTAATAGTACTAGAACAATTGCACATCCACATGCAAAAAAGTAAATCTAGGCACAGACCTTATACCCTTTATAAAACTTAGCTCAAAATTAATCACATAACTAAATGTAAAATGCAGAACTGTAAAACTTCTAGAAGATAGAAGAAAACATAGAAGAAAAATTGAGATGACTTTCTAGACATGATACCAAAGACACATCTATGAAATAAAGAAAGAATTGATAAACAAAACTTCATTAAAATAAAGAATTTCTGCTCTGTCAAAGACACTATCAAGAGAATGAAAGAAAAGCTTCAGATTGGGAGAAAATATTTGCAGAAGACATGTCCTATGAAGTACTGTTTTCCAAAATTTACAAAGAACCCTTAAAACTCAACAATAAGAAAACAACCAGCTGGTTAAAAAATTAAAAGACATCTTACCAAAGAAGACATATGGATGGCAAATAAGTATATAAAAAGACGCTCCACATCATTCATCAGGAAAATACAAATTAAAACAACGTGAGATTACACTTTACACCCATCAGAGGGCCAAAATAAAGAACACTGACAATACTAAATGCTGACTAGGATATGGACAAACAGGGAGTCTTAGTCATTTTTGGTAAATTCAAAATGATACAACTACTTTGGAAGATAGTTTGGCATTTTCTTACAAAAGTAAACATACTTTTATCATTATGAACCAACAATTGGCCTCCTTAGTATTTTTTGAAGACTTATGTTCACACAAAGATTTACATACAGATATTTGTAGCAGCTTTATACAAAATTGCCAAAGCTTGGAATCAAGGTTTGATATGTCCTTCAGTAGGCAAATGGATAAACTGTGGTATACCTAGACGATGGTATGTTTTTCAGTACTAACAAGAAATGAGTTACTAAGACATGAACAGTACTAGGGAAAACTGAAATGCCCATTGCTAAATAAAAGAAACTAATCTTAAAAGGCAACATACTGTATGATTCCAGTCATACGGCATTGTGGAAAAGTCAAAACCCATATATAAACAATGAAAACATTGCCACAATGGTTGCCAGGGTTATCAGGCAGGGCGGGATGAATCGGCAGAGCACAGAGGAATTTTAGGGCATTGAAACTACATTGATTGTACTATAACGATAGATATATATCATTACATGCTTGTCTAAACCCATAAAATGGACAACAATATTGAACCCTAATGTGAACTATGGTTTTTGAGTATTAAAATCATATTCTCAATATGGTTTACATTGACATATGGTTGTATATGTTGACATAGTTTCATTATTTGCAACAAATGTATCATTCTGATGGGTGATATTAATACTAGGGGATGCAATGTATGTGTTCTGGAAGAAAGTATATGGAAAATCTCCATATTTTGCTCTCAATTTTGCTGTGAACATAAAACTGTTCTAAAAATAAAGTCTTGAAAAATTGCACATGTGAGTACTACGAGATTGTCAGGTGGATCAGTTCAGTGACAAACCTTTCCTGCATTCATTGTTTAAGAGCAGCCCTTGATGATCTAGTATCCAATACCCATGAAAGAAGCGTTACTCCTTTCCTTGCCTGCTGGTCTCTCAAAACCTTGAGTTCAAGGTGAGCAGCGGGAAACTATAGCTTAAGATTTGATGGAACTCTTCCTACAAAGTCCATATTTATGAGAACAAGATGCACAAATTCCCCAAAAGAATTGCTGGGAGTGATAGTGAGCAGAGCTACTTCTACTGTGACTTTGAGGACTTTATGCAACTCTTTGGCATTTCAGGTGCCACATCTCTATAAATTGAAGTCTTTGGTGTGGGTGATCAATCTCCAGCATTTGTTCCATTGCTAATAACCCATTATCCTAAGATCATTCATATTTCAAAAACTTTGAACACATATGTAGGTCAACATCTAGAGGATTGAAACTTTTACTGTTTATGGTGCATATTCCTTTGGTAATGAAGACCATTTTGAGGACTTGTATAATTTCTGACCTCATCAAAATAATGAGACTAAGATAAAATAAGTGCCAATGACATTACTACTTTTATCTTTTCAAATATACCTTGACAGGCTAAACAGTTTACTGTCATTGAAATTATTATAATCTAGACTGAAATCTGACTTTCCTCTTCATCATTGATATTAACATTTAGTGTGACTTTGCTAAAGTGGGTCACATTATCTCTTCAGGTATTAGTTTTCCCATTTATGAAACAAGACGCCACAGCCAAACATCTTTCCCTTCCCTCCCAAATCAAAGATTGTAGACATGTATGATTCATGTCTGAACTATTCATTACTGTCAAAGATATTTTCTTTCTTTTTTTTTTAAATATAGTTTAAGATCTAGGGTACATGTGCACAACATGCAGGTTTGATACATAGGTATACATGTGCCATGGTGGTTTGCTGCACCCATCAACTCGTCATTTACATTAGGTATTTATCCTAATGTTATCCCTCCCCCAGCCCCCCACCCCCCAACAGGCCCCTGTGTGTGATGTTCCCCGTCCTTTGTCCAAGTGATCTCATTGTTCAATTCCCACCTATGAATGAGAACATGCAATGTTTGGTTTTCTGTTCCTGTGTTAGTTTGCTGAGAATGATGGTTTCCAGCTTCATCCATGTACCTGCAAAGGACACGAACTCATCCTTTTTATGGCTGCATAGTGTTCCATGGTGTAATGTGCCACACTTCTTAATCCAGTCTATCATTGATGGACATTTGGGTTGGTTCCAAGTTTTTGCTATTGTGAATAGTGCTGCAATAAACATATGTGTGTGTGTGTGTCTTTACAGTAGGATGACTTATAATCCTTTGGGTATATACCCAGTAATGGGATGGCTGGGTCCAATGGTATTTCTAATTCTAGATCCTTGAGGGATCACCACACTGTCTTCCACAATGGTTCAAGTAATTCACACTCCCACCAACAGTGTAAAAGCGTTCCTATTTCTCCACATTCTCTCCAGCATCTGTGGTTTCCTGACTTTTAAATGATCACCATTCTAACTGGCATGAGATGATATCTCATTGTGGTTTTGATTTGCATTTATCTGATGACCAGTGATGATGAGCATTTTTTCATGTGTCTGTTGGCTGCATAAATGTCTTCTTTTGAGAAGTGTCTGTTCGTATCCTTTGCCCACTTTTTGATGGGGTTGTTTGTATTTTTCTTGTAAATTTGTTTGAGTTCTTTGTAGATTCTGGATATTAGCCCTTTGTCAGATGAGTAGGTTGCAAAAATTTTCTCCCATTCTGTAGGTTATTTTCTTAAGTGAGTTTGTAACTTAGAGTTTTAAAGTCCAATAAATTACTATTAAGTACTATATCAGTATGCATGCTTTTCAAATTGGGTAACAGAAACATGAGGTTTAAAATAAAACAATATATTAGTTAAAAACTCAAACTAGCATGAGAATAAAACTAGAAAATATAAAATGTCCTATTTGTTAAATAGTGTGTGTTAAATTCATAAATTGCAAATACCACAGGACTATGATTTACTTTTCCCCAGTAGAAAGGGCACCCACCCTTTACTTAGAAGAATGCGGTGTGAATTCTTAATATTTCTAAGCATTATGTATCATATACAGAAATAAAACAAAGCTGATTATATTTAAGTACTCTTCTGGTGTTAATTCCTCTGAACTTTTGAAGTACAGCTTTCACTTTGAAGTTTACAATGTTCAAGTCATCAGTTACAAAGCACAAAGAAGGCTATTATACAACAACCATGAGAAGACATTATTTCCTATATTGTATCGCTAGCCTTGTTTTTAACTATGTCTGTCTTCCATTAGCAGTGCCTAATATCCTTTTCAATTAGCAATTTGAATATGCTAATCTAAAATTGACTAATGTAAGTTTTACAATGTTAGATATGTATATATCAAATATATATATTCATATTCATTTACATACACACATATATTTTTCTTGTATTTGGTAATGCTTTCCTACCATTGCATGTGGCAGTGGAGGGAGCTTTGGCTGGGATTTAGAGGACCTTGGTTATAGTTCAGACTTTATTATCTATCAGCTATGTGACTGAGTACTTTTCTTAACACCTAGAATGCCCAAATATGCCCTTTATAAAGTAAGAAAGTTGACAGTGGTTCTTAATTGCTCTTTTGGTTATTGGCCCTTTTATGAGCCTGATGAAAGCTATAAATTCTCTCTCCAGAAACAAAAAATTAGGAATATATATTTACATGAATTTTGCATGCCTTTGAGGAGGGTTATAGACTTCCTGAAGTAATATGGATCAAAGGGTAAGAATAACTGGACAGAAAATTTTTTTGAACTTTGTATTTCTATATGATAGAATTTCCAAAATCATTTCAGAACCATGAATAGCTATTCAATTATTTGTGCTAACTCAGACCTTCCCTTTTAGTGTCTTTAGATAATGTCAGGTTTGTTTCCTCCTGACACCAAACCTCTGGCCTGGCTTCTTATACAACAATCTAGTTGCTGGAGCATAGTGCATAGTGTGCCAAAAGAAAATCGTGTGTGAATCCAGCACGTCTCTTGATCTTCTGAGAAAATAGAGCATTGCCCCAAGTTTACCAAGAAGCTAGAAAACCCGGCTTCATAGCACCTTCCACAAAATAGATTTGGGGATTTTATGTGTCTACACACTTGCTCTGATCCAACAGCATGACATTGTTTCTAGAAATATCTATCCAAAACCACATAGTCTTTAAAGAGGTTAAAAATCAAATCCTACATAGAGGAATTCCAAGGCATAGACCAGGTCATGACATTCTTTGAGTTTGGGGTCATGTCCTGTGGATCATAATTCAAAAGGTCACTCAGAGTAATAAATTTGGCAGAAATAGGCAAAATAAAAATGGATCCGGAAAGTTTGCTGTATGAGTAATGGCCATAGGAACCAGGAATGTTTCATCAGAGGAAGAGAACTGTAGGTTGTCTTCAAATATCCCATAAACATGATAAAGATGGTGCAGTCATATTACTCTCGGCCCTGAAAGTCAGAACTAAACCAGTGGCTAGATTTAATTCAGTATGAGGAAGGATGTTCTAATAATACATACTATGCATATATGAGACAGACTTCCTGGTAAAGGGGTGGAAGTCAACTGCAAGAGATGAAGCAGAGGTTGCATACATGACTGCTTTATACAGGGAAATTATAAAAGGGATCCAGTTTATACATGGGAGTGAGCAGAGCAGTGGTTGGTGTGAGCAGCCTAGATAAAATCTAAAAGACATTTGTTTTGTCTATGAAAATCTATAACTCTAGATTTATTTTTTGAAAAAGGGGGCATGGTTCTTGGGAAAGGTAATTGCTGGAAAGAATATGGACTTTTCTGAAGCTGTTAAGGGCACCAGGAAAGAGGTGTTCTGCCTGGTCACTGATCCCAGATTTTGTGTCAATCTGGCAGTTGAGGTTAAAGATAAGGCTGTCTGTCACTCACTGTGACTGTTAGTAGATCACATAGTAAAATACTTGCATTACAGAATAAAAGACACTATTGTAAATATAGCTTGGTCAAATACTGACACTGTCTTGACTGGAAATAAACAGAAGTATGTCATACATAAAATGTATATTTCATTTAATCTTCACTACTAGGGAGTCAGTGATAACATCCTCATTTCCATTTCATAGGTGAAAAAACAGAGGTGTTGACAAGGTAACATAGCAAGTAGTAGTGGAGCTGGAATTAAATTCAACAGGCTGAGTTTCTAGGTCATGCAGTTAATAATCGATCGTACCATACCACTTCCTCAAACAAATTTGTTCATGAAAGAGGTTCACAGTGTTATATACACTTTCTCAGGTTAATGATCCTATGGAATACAGACAACAATTTTCAGTATAAGATTATTTATGAGTCATTAAACAGTATTTACTGAGCACTATTGGAGATGAGGAACTAATCTAGATGCTGGGGATTCAGCAATGAACAATACTGACACAGAAATCTGTGTCCTGCTTATATTCTAGCTGGGCGATGCAATAGAGAAAAGGAAGGACATTTTGTGTAGTCTGTTAGAGAGCAACAAATATTATGAAGAAAAAATGAAATGCAACGGGAAATGGGGTAAGGAAATACTGGAGGAGCATCTTTAAATGGGGATGGTAGGAGGCGTCCCATGGAAAGGAGATCTTCGAGACGTGGAGGTCCTTTGATCCCAGTGGATTTGAATTTTCCATCTGCTCCACATGGACATTCTTGGAGAATCTTGGAGAAACCCTTAAGAGCAGTACACATTGTTACCTTACCTTATAATACATATTTAATGGTTCCCAAAGTCATGGATTATATAAAACTTGAAAATAAAAATGAGAAATGCAATGCTCAGTCCTGGAATTATGTGTGGGTCCATGAGGCCAAGGTTCCTGGCTGTTTTCCAGCTAAACAGTGCGTGGGAAGGACAAGTGATCTTCTTCCGGACAGTCCAGTAGAAGGAAATGAACATTTCAGCCCAGCTCGTTGGTGTCTTCCAGGAAAACACCAGTGATCTCTTGAACAAATAGCATGCCTTGTTCTGAAGTTTGTTGTGAAGTGTACCCACAAGGAAGATCTGACAGCATGTCTAGTGTTTTACTAACTATCTCCATTAGTCATTGTTGCTGCTAGGTCAAGCAATGTGGGTTTTGTGGGAAACCTCTAAAGCTTTGAAGGAGCCGGTGCTTCTTTGTTCTTTTTCTTTACGTGTATGTGACTTTGGGCCAGAAAATTTATTTCTGTTCCTTATATATCTTTTTATTCCTTATCTGTTGAACGAAAGATGCAGGAACCATTGGACAGTAAGATCTCTTACCTAAATTGGTAAACTCTGAACTTCTTGAGGGTAGGAATTATGGCTTATTCATATTTGTATCTAACTCAGAAGCTGTAACCATGACTTGCATCCTGTAGTTGTGCAATACATGTCTGTTATAAGTTGAATAAATGTGATTCTTCTATGTGGCTACATTAGGAATAATGGATCCACAAAAAGGATACCATGGAAAGTATTCTCATATGTGCACGGTATGCATCCTTAGCCCAAGAAAGTGTAAGTCCATCAACTACAACTTTTATTTTAAAATAGGCAAGAAAATCTAATATGCCAGATCATCTTTCACTTAATTTGAGAGTAGAATAAAAACAAGTAACCAAATAGCAAGCAATAAAGGTTACTTCTATTATTGTTTTGATTCTTAGTATTCATTTTTACTTCAGAGAAAAAAAATTCCTTTACATAATAGGCATAAATATTAGCAGAAAATTATATTTGGGAGGAAGTTAACAACTGCAAACCCAAACCACAAAGTGTTTGATGGGCTTTATAAATACATCATTGTTTTCACCTCTCTTAGTAAGCCATTTGCTCCCATATTTTGCAGTTTTTCTTTTCTTAATGTGCAAAAGTTAGTAAATGTTGGAAACAAAAACGTGAAGTCTCACTTATGTTTTGCTTTTTAAAATGGGAAAATGAGAATGGAAATTAAATTAAAAAGCAGTGGATCACCGTTTTGTCTGCCCTGGTTCCTCTGAAACTTCCTGTAATTTTTTTTTTTTTTTTTCCCCCAAGTACTAAGTGAAGAGTTATGTCTGACACTCTGGAGAAAAATGTTACTATGACACTGAAATACTCAGGCAACAATTATCTGGGTGTATTTGTCATTTTAAGTGGAATCTGGCAGTAATTCATCTATATCTGCAACAAAAATGTGCATGTTTTGGGAAGAAGTGAGCTTTAAAAAAAAATCGTATTTCCTTTTGTCTCTGAAAGAGTGAATGTTTTCAGCACTACGGCTAATAAAATTAGTTTGTGGCATTTCTCCACTTATAGAAATGGCCACTGTTACCTACTCTGACCAATCCTAAATATCTTTTCTGTGTCTCTTTATCTCCAGCATTAGGGTTAAGGTAGGAATATAGTAGACAAAAGTAATTTTATTTGATTTACTGCAAAATGAAGTCTCAGATGGAAAAAGTCTAAAAAACAACAACAAAGAAATTGATGCTCAATAGTTTCAATTGTCCTTGGGAAAAAGTCAATTATCTACATATATTACATAACCTTTTTATGATCTGGCCCTGCTGACCTGTCAGGCTTGCTCCTTGATCTTCAATGGCATTGAAGTGCTGACAGTTCTCTGAAACTCTTCCACCTTGCCTGACTCCTCCCTCTTTTTTACCTGATCAATTTGCATGCATTTTTCGGGCCTTAATGAGATGTCACAATTTCTGAACAACCTCCCCTGATTCCCCAAGCTTGGGGTAAACTTCGTGTACCACCAAAGTATCCTGTAACCTCTGTCATATCATATTAGAGTTATTCAGAAGTTCTATGGCGGCAGAGGGTGTATCGTCTGCACTTCACATAGCCACATTTAGCCAGTACTTAGGATTCAGTAAGGCCAAAGCAAACACACATTGAGTAAAGAACAAAAACTTGAAGTGCAAACAACTCTAGTCACTGAATTGATAAACAGTGTTTCTTACTGTACTATAAGCTCCATCAGTGCAGGAACCGTGTCTGTTTTTTCTGTTTTTCTCACTATTTTATCCTCTGTGTTTATCACAGTGCTTTTCACATAGGGGCTACTCAGTAAAGAGGAGTTTAATGAGTGAATTAATTGACCATAGTTATATCAGTGTTTTTGGGATAAGTACTAGGATGTAATAGCTATTTAAAATTTAATCCAAGTCACCTTGAGTCCATTTTGAGATGATTTCCCAGGTGTGACAGACTGGTTATTTTGCTACAAACTTTCTTTTACATTTGATTTGTTACATGACTTCAGTTAGATCAGATTTTCTCAAGCTTGGGACTGATGACATATGGACTGGACGACTTTTTGGGGTGCATGTGTATTTATGTATGTTTGGGGGGGGGTATAGGCTGTTGAACAGCATCCCTCGCTTCTACTAATTAGATACCAATAGCACATCCTTCATACCCAGCTGTGACAAATGGAAGTATCTCCAGACTTTATATGTATTTGAGAACCACAGAGGATGAATGTTTGTGCAGAGGGATTTGTTGAGCAATTCATATTTTGTCAAGAGATAGCTTATTAGGTTAAGGATAGCAATTTTTGTTTTTAAGAGAAAAAAATATCTGTACAGCCTTATATGGTCAATATACCTGACAGCAATAACTTAAGCAAACCCTGAGAATGACCCTGTATGGCAGATGCACCTGAATGAGTGTTTAGTGTTCTGCGCTAAGGAATCTGTGAGTAGCCAAGTTGGAGATTAATTCTTTACCCATTAGAAACATCTGAGCCCCTCTCCCCAGCCCCAGCCCATCCCGTGAAATGGAATGAGAGCCATGCAAGGGATTGAGGCCGTTTCTTTTTCTTTTCTTTTTTTTTTTAGTTTAATGAATGTTGCCAGGTGGAGGTTGTTGGGGGAGAGTGCTCAGTGAAGGTGCTGTATAAACTGCGTGCTTTTTTCAAGTGGTTGCAGTTCTCCTGTCCAGCACACTGCCACTGGAATGCCCCTGTATGTAAGTTTCAGGCTAGTAAAACCCCTGTGTCTCCTTTGCTGTTTCTGAGTCTCTTTTTTGGCCTCTTGAACCTGGTGCCATCCCTACTGAAGTTAATAGGGATCTGGCATAATAAGGTCTGGGCTGTGTATAAAAAGTAGAGCGTGTGCTATGATTGTGTAGTTGAGCCCAAAAGCAGAGTCAGGGGATAGGTGGGGGTGGGATTCTGCAGCCTGAGCCACCCCCAGGTCACGTGCCCACAAATGCCAATGCCATTATCTGGAGGAAGGGCATCCTTTCTTCAGTGTCTCTTTCCCAGTGGAGATATGTGTTCTGTTGAACACTAGCAGTGGCCTTGGTTAGAATTATTGTACTTTCTTATCATTTTGCCAAGTTTTTGTTGTTGTACCTTTATGATTGCTAATGGTGAAACCTGGTTCCACTCTTCCCCAGCCTCATTTCAAAGGAAACTTTATGACGTGGTATTTTCGATAGAATTAAATAAATCTCTGACTAGCCAAATAAGAATAGAGATAAGTATACTTGGCTATGTGCTCTGTATCAGCTTGGGTCCCTTGGTCATAGATATGTAAGTTACATGATTTATTTTGAATAAGACTCAGATTTTTTAAATCTAAGCTAACCTCTTTTTATTGAATTAAGTTTATAAGTCAGGAAACCTTGATTGGCTTTCTGGGATGCAATCTTCTTAGTTTCTGACAGGACTTAGAGAATACAACTATGAAAACCCCTACAATTTGCTTTTGAAAAAAATATTCAGGTTCATTTGCTTTTGAGAAAGACTTGAGAACTATTTAGACCTTTACAGCATGAACACAAAGCTGAAAATAACACAAGGGAGGAAATCCTCATGAGGTTTCTGGTACTTCCTGCCATGGTCAGGCCATAAATAACATGAAGGAATCATGCCTTTGGTATTTGAGCACTTCCATGTTCAGTGGTAAAGACAACTGGAAGTGCAGAGGTGTGAGAAAAATGTAGAATTTCCATAATGAGCATGAACTGGAAGTATGGCTTGAGATTTGTGTAAACTCTGGACTTTGCCATTAAGACCCAAATTTTGGTTCCACTGAGAACTTCTCCAGTCTTTGCTAGTTGCTCTGTCATGTTAATCGATGGAAATCATTTAATTGAAGCTGGTAATGCATGTACACAGACTGAAAGTTTCTCTGAAGTCTGTCTATCTCAAAAATATATAGCAGTACTGACCATTTTTATAAGAATATTTAAAAAGTAGTATTGATGTAACAAAAGGACGGTATTGATCTAGCAAAAGGATGTTATCAGTAGTTATTCCAAAAAAATACTCAACTAGACGCACCTACATATACCTAACAAAGCAATACCAAATGCCATGGCTATTGCAGGTCTAAGAAAAATAACAAGGAAATAATTGTTCAGATTTATTCATTGATTGATTTGTCTCTCATAAGTTTAAGTTGACTCATTTCTGGCTACGATAATATTTTAACATTAGTCCCAGTTCCTGAGCCTAGGAAAGAATAGCAGGTCTTTGTGCCTTAATGAGTATCATGCCTAGAGCTGATTACTAATGCAAATCTATTATTAGAGGTTGAAGTGAGCCAATTGATATGATCTTAGTGATCAAAAAATAGTTGTGAATTAGTGTCAAAAAATGTGTGTGTGTGACTTTAATATTTATGTCTGAACTTGCATCCAAGGCATTGATAGAAAGCCGTGAAAGATAACTGATACAGTCAATCTCCTTCCCTTCAAGCCCCCATCATTTTCCTTACCAGATACTCTCCTTTCTCCTGAGTTTCTATCCTGTGAAAAGTCCTATTTAAGGGTACCCATTATAATTCTGCCCAAAGGATTGGCAGATAAGGCCTTATGCCCCTAATATTAGAGACACTGGACTCTAGGAAGACTTTTCATAGAAGGCAAAGTGGTGAGTTTGGTGTTGTGAACCAGCAAATGACGAGTCAGGAGGTCGGCCTGGACCCCTATAAATCAGATGGCAGAGGCCATCTCATGAGATGGGCCTTGCCCCTTGGAACTCTTTTTAAGTCAAATAACTAAATATTTGCATGCCTTCCCAAGTTACTTTTGTTAATTTTTAGATTTTTACAAAAGAGAAATCAACCAAAACAATATTAAAAATAGTCACTGGCCTATTGGCCTACAAAAGTGATAATTGGTGGTATTTATGTGGGAAAAAGAGACTCTACCCTTTATTCCTAACAGAAAGAAATTAATTTGCAAGCTCTATTCAAAAGCAAATACCTATTAAAGAGAGAAAAGCAAGAAGGTATCATATCACATGGCACATATTTTGCTTAGTTATGATATGCTTTTTCCTTTCTGTATCTGCCTAATTTTAGTGAAGGAAACAATTTGGTGGTAGCTTGCTTTGAAATATGTTCTATAGCTTTTTGTTGTCTTCCAACTCCCCTTTTCTTCACTTAGTTTCACTCAAGCACTTTATTATCACTTAAACTGTCTTCTGGTCAACTATTCATCATTATTAACCTTGCTTTTCCAGAGTGACATTGTCCAGTATGATGCAGCAGGTACCTCTGTGAATGCGTTGAATTACAGTTTCCAAAGCCTTTCTACATAGAGTATTAACCTATAATTACATGAGATCAACCGATTAAGATGGAAACAGACTTCAGATGTTCAAAATTATCATTGGTGTAGTCCTTTGATGATCAGTAGTTGAAAAAAAAAAAAAAAAAACCGCGAACCTCAGCCAATTGCAACTGTCAAGTAATAATTGTGGCAGAATACAAGCACCTGAATTCCGAGCACAAAGGAATAAGCGTGTTGCCAATAGCATTATAAATGGCCATTCACTTCCTTACCTGTCGACCGTGTAGCATATAATCACAGTGTATGCTCCAGTTCTGAAGCAATCGCAACTTACCTGAAAAGTGTAGCTTTCTGACCTTTATCAAGATAAAGGAATAACAAGCGATAATGAACATGAAAATATAAATTACATTTACTTTTAAGAATACTGTACATTTTTGTATGTGACTAAATTAACATACTCAGAAGTATTTTTTTAAAACTCCCTTCCCCAGTATGTATTCTTTAATGTGTTTGCAAAATATAACACATGGTAATAATGTTAGAAGTTTGGCCACTTTAGCCCCTTACTTCACAGTCTGTCTCAGGCAGTTTGTGGAATGCCTTCTTTCACAGTTTCTCCACGACTTTCTCCTTGAGGGACCCAGTCATACATAGGGCAAAGGTGGGGAAGGAGGTTCCTTCTACCTTTAATTATTTGCCACATTGATTAACTTTGGTGCCACAAATCCCTGTCATTAGGTAATCAGGAACAAGATACAATGATAATTTTAGAATAAAATACATTAATTCCATTCTAGTCACTTCTTTGGGTTAAGGTTATAAGAAGGCATTGTTAAAACACACATGTCTTACCCAGGCTGGATAAGTCATTGACACATTTTAATCCATTATAAAGATGGTTTGGGTGATTTTCTGATTGCTATCATGAAAAGCAGAAAAAAGGAACTAGAGAGACTTGAATAAAATTCAGTACATTTTGTTACAAGATGAGAAGTAGTAGGAAGAAGGGAAAAGCTGCATTGTGAAGTGAGACCCTTTGTGGGTTGTCTGATAGAAAACTGGGGGCCCTGAACGTCGAAAGGGTTCACACTGAATTGTTGGGAGAAAGCAGTGGCATACTGAAGTCAGCTTACGACTATGGTGTTTTTTGTAGAGCTGGCAGAGAAAGACAGGAAACTATTTTTACTCAACTAGCCAGTTTTAGCTGTTTTAATGGAAGAACTCTATTTTTACTGTAATAATTAACAACAAAAATGACTTACATTATCTAACCTCTTAAAATTCATAAGACAGACTCAAAGTACCCTTAAGTGAATGTAGCCATGACTGTGGAAGGTATTATTACACCCCATATTGGAGAATAAAATGAGGAATAGAGCAAGTTTAACAGTCCAAGTTTTATTAGCTAGGGGAAAAACATTGGCTTCTTATTTTTAAGGGTTCTTATTTATTAAATTTTAAATTATTGTCAAGTAAAGCAAGTAGGAAAAAAGGAAAAGTACAGAATCCCACTATGGAGAGGAAACTACTATTAATACATTAGTTGCATCTTTCTAGTTCTTTGAAAAATATTTTTAATATTAAGTTTGTATTTGGTATACATTTTTGGCCATGAATTTTGATCTATTATTGTAACTTCTTTTTCCCATTTAACAACAATTTTGTTGTGTGTATAAGAAGTTTTTGTTTGTTTGTTTGTTTTAAATCTCTTGCTAGTCATACCATTGGTGAGAGATGAATCCAGGTTATGGGATGGCTGAATACATGGCGCCCAACCTGGACAGATGAGATTGGTGGCAGTTTACTGGTATCCTAAACTCAGAGCCCAGGGCAGGAGGACACTGTGCCATGCAGGGCCACAGGAAGGTTACAATCAAGAACAGTATAAGTAATAGGGACTGTGGGAGATGGAATTGGTAGTATTAAGAGGGTAGGTGTCCCTTGGTTCCCACAGGAGGATTTCATTGGCTTGCTTGTTTGAATAATTTTCTGTGGCTGCAGGAAACTGAAAAGTTACTCAGGGCTAAGCAGAAATAACACCCAGCCTCCTCCCATCTTGATAAAGAGATTTGATAAAGATAAAGAGATAGATAAAGAGGCTTGGATCTGGAACCTTACCACTGGAGGCAGAGTAGGGAGGGTGACTTGTGGTTATGACATTTGAAGCCTTTCTGATTTCACCAGACATCAAGGTAGATATAATATTGGACCTTAATTTTAGACTTTACATCACATTTTTATGAAGATGTAATCAGTCAATAAATTGAATTTTTGCAGGCATTGATAACATAATGTTCCAATTCTTATCTTTGTGTAAAAAGATTTATATTGTTTTAATATTAATTAATATCTTCCTATTTAATATTAGGGCCTCAAGAGAAAAATATTGTCAAAAGAAATGAATTGTTTTATCTCTTGATACATATTTTCAAATGACATTGAAACAAAATTTCTGACTTTTAAGTTTAAACCTTGTTACTATCCTATATTGCTTCTGTCAATGATTGTGACAATGAAATAATCTTAAACTACTTTTTCATTAAATCACTGTCCAAATAGTTTATGTGACAGCTTACTTTGTGATTATATTGTGCTTTGATTCACCAGGTTGGGGTTGTCAGAGTGAAAATTAAGGCCAAATTTTACTCAACAAGAATGACATTTTAGTGAAGCACTAGTACAATTCTTGAGAGAAAATAAATCAGAATTTTCAGTCAACTCTCAACATAAATACATGCCAAACCTCTTTTAAAATAAATTATTGTTTATCCGAAACTGATCTTTTCTTAAATATTAATAACTAATAGTTTTAATTTTTATTTATGTTTCCTTGGAATTATACATATTGAATTTCAAAAGGGAAGGAAAATATGTTCTTAAACTCCAAAATATGAATGGCTCTATTATATATTTAATACATACTTGAATGTTACTTAAATTATTGAATATCATATATGCAAAATACAATTTAAGGCTTAGCTTTGCCTATGGTAATAAAAACATCAAAAAACTTTAAAATCATCAGCAAAGTCATGTTAGTTCAGTAGAAATAAAATAAAGATTGAAAAAATATACAATGGCATTTTTGTAATGAAAAAGTTTAGTTAAATTCTTGTGATTATACAAAAATATTTGCTTTTATTTAGGTTAAATTATTTAAATATGTAGAGTCTATGAGAAAAGGAAGTACATATATTAAAAATAGTACTTATTCTTCTCCCAGTGGAACTGAGTTATTTACATGATTATATTTCAATAATAATAATCGTGTTAACATAATGTTTCCCATTCATTTTATTAATGCTAAGTTAAACTCAACTGATACTGATGAACACAGTATATTTAGTAAAAAGACTGAATTTAAGAATATTTTAAATTTAAAGCAACTTGATTACTTTTAAATAAAATGACTTTTCAGATATGATTGGGCTTTTAGTAACTTTAATTCTTGAGACAAAACTTTTGAAAAACACAAATAAATAAGTTAAATGTAGCAATAAATTTAAAAGTTACAGACTTCATATTTTATTCCCAGGGATGAAACTTCAGGCTCTTAGACCACGTTCTACTGATTCAGAATTGAATGTTAAAGGAAAAATAACAACTTAATATAACGGGTTGTCCAATAAATGATAGTATAGAACAACACATGAGAAGGTCTGTTATCTTGAAGTATGAGAATTGTTTTTCTCTGGGATTGTTTATGTTTGAGTGTGGAGATCTTAAATCTGGGGTCTCTATCAGTAGAGGGAAACAGTTTTACACCCTTTTGGCATTCTTTATGGTTAAAGTATAAAACTTGATCCTCCAAATTATGGACTTGCATTGTCAGAAAATACTTTTGAATTATTTTAAAAATATACTCTACAACTTGTAAATAAGACTTGTGAACATGCTACAAATGATTTTATTAAATGTCTATCATATTAAAGATCCATCCACTTTTATAATGGTACTTTTTACTTATCCGAAAAATTTATATGTACTAAATAGTTTATTCCCACATGATGTTTGAAAAATGGCTTTTGCCCTTGTATTATGCATATGATAAATATAGATATAATATGGGTTTCAACGTAATTATGTAATACATAAAATAATTTATAATAAGTGTAATAAACATGAAAGGCTTGTTATGGCATTTATTCCAAGTTTTATATTCAGTGAGACACATTAATATGTCCCCTCAAACTTCATATGTTGAAGCCCTAGCTGCCAGTGTGTCTATATTTTGATATAGAGCCTTTAAAAATGTAATTCTGGTTAAATGAAGTCATGAAGATGACAATTGATATCATAGGATTAGAAGAAGACACCAGAGAGCTCCTTCTCCCTCCCTGTCATGTGAGCACACACCAAGAAGGCAGATATCTGTAAGCCAGGAAGGGCCCTACTCAGAACCCAACCCTTCTTGCACTTGGATCTTGGACTTGCAGCCTCCAAAACTGTAAGAAAATACATTTTTATAGTTTGAACTGCTCAGTCTATGGTGTTTTATGATGGAAGCGCAAACTGACTAAGATAATGCATATTAATTAGAAGTATTATAGGGTTTTTTTTTTTTTCTTTTCAGAGATGGAGTCTTGCTCTGTTGCCCAGGCTGGAGTGCAGTGGTGCCATCTTGGCTTACTGCAAATTCCACCTCCTGGGTTCAAGTGATTCTCCTGCCTCAGCCTCCCAAGTAGCTGGGATTACAGGCATGCACCACCATGCCTGGCTAATTTTTTGTATTCTTAGTAAAGGTGGGGTTTCACCATGTTGATCAGGCTGGTCTCGAACTCTTGACCTCGTAAGCCACCTGCCTTGGCCTCCCCAAGTGCTAGGATTACAGGCATGAGCCACCACGCCCCACCCCAGTTGTAGGTTTTTAATTCAGTGGTGTTCAGATTAATTGAGTCATTCTTTTAATCATTATGAATGATACACATAAGTTTTCGTAGTCTTTTTCTCAACATGATTTGTCCTGTTAATGTCTTCCTGAGGCTTTAGCATAAAGTCTCACTCTTAGAAAAGTTACAGTTTATAGAAATTTGTTTATTTGTTGAACTCATACCACTGGCTAGGTCATAGCTATCGGGCAGTGATTGTTATAGAATATATCTGAAAACATTCTTTCTCAGACTCTTTAAAGCTTGCCTAACTTAAACACAGCTGAATGGTCCCATAACAAGTTTTATAATTCCATCATTATTATTATAGCCACAGTAACAGGTTCCCATACATATAAAACCAGGGAGTTAGCTATAGGCTGCTGTCTAGCCCATTTGTTAATGATACGATTGAAGATATAAATGCCAGAGTGCAAAAACCACAGGATTTATGCATCTACAGTGATGGGCCTTGTCTACTTGCTTTCTTGGAGTGCACACTTCTCAATTTTGAGCAGAATCTTGAGATGTTCCTCTACTGCCTCTTTTGTAGTAAAAGTGTGGTTTCCAAAATGGGTCTCTTTGATGAGGCAACATGACGTACTGAGAGCCCTGTGGGCCAGAAATGTTCTTCTTTATGTTACACTGCTAACAAGGTCTGTGTCCTTGGGTGAGGTGTACAGACTGTTTAGGCCTTAGTACCCTTATTCATAAGTAAACATATTGAATTCGATCAGTTATTTTCAAACGAGTCTCCATGGGGATGGAGAGGATAGGGGTGGGCTTACTGTGTGAGACTCTGTTGTCTCTCATTCATTCTTCAAGCTTGGAGACACTGTTTCTATCCCTTATTATGTCTTTAGCATAAAGGACTCCCTTATTTTGTTTAAGTTTTTCTCTGACTGGACTTGATGATATTGAATGTATTTTTTTATTTGTAAGCAATTCTGTGGTTTTATATTATGATCACAGCTTAACTGATTAGATGCCAACCTTCTCATCAATATTTATTTTAGCCGAAATATCATTGTCCAAATTAAAACAAATTATTGCATACTCTTTAGAGATCCTATTGTGTATCCAGCTCTGTGCTTTATTACTTAGTATTTGGGACTAAAATAAAATAGGTGGCATTTTCACTACATTCAACTGTGCTGATGTTATGATTTCCCAACTGAAATTTTTTCTTTGACATCTTGGAATTTCCTGTTCAGAGATCTTTTACTGCTCCTCTCTACTGTCCACAATTCTGGCACCACAAAGACATCGAGAATATATTTAGTATTACGTACGTCAGGAGCCATACATTTTATAAAACTTCTGGGGACAACAATAAGCCTGGGTAGATTAATTCATCTCTGGTTCTTAAAAGTTATATTTTATAACTATTATCCAAAATTTCCCAAGAACAACTTAAATTGAACACTAGTGAAGATATATAACCCGGAAGAATTTAGAGAACATTGCCAGAACTAGGACCTAACTATTTGAGTGGCTCTCAGCTATCCAAAGGCATTACCTTAAAGATAGTCTGCTTTTAGCCTGTGTATATAGCATACATGCTTCCGTTCTCTAAAGAAAGAGAAAAAGATCAAAACAAAAAGGGCACAATTCAAAAAGTATTTAAGTTATTAATAGAATAGTTTAAAGAGATTATTTAAAAACAGTTACCTGAAAGGTTAACCTCTCACTGACTTTATGAGAAAGAGAATTGAAGATGTGACTTTACAAGCCATGGTGGAAACTGAATTTTGCAGAAACAACAGTGGATACAGACACAGATAATTGTGATCTGTTGCAAACTACATTAAGAAGCTGAGAAAACAGGAAAGGTTGCAAAGGTTGCAAACTACATTAAGAAGCTGAGAAAACAGGAAAAGATGGCTAAATTAGAAACAAGAAGATTAATGGACCAAATAGCATTAGGCAGGCTGATGATGTTGCTTTCTTTAAAATGGTGAATATGAGCTCATTGCTATCTAAATGTCAGTCACTCTGGCACCTCACAAATTTATACCTGGCATCTCCTTAGTGAATGGGTGGGTTGGCAAAAAGAGGAAGGCACCAGGATTAAGTTAAACTGCCTCCAGGAGACTCTACTGTACATATGAAAAAGAGGCCATGTGTTACCTGTTACCGGGATTTTCCAGCCGTCATCAGGCTAGAATTGTGGGAAAAACGAGAAATGAAAAGAAGCAGAGCTGCTGCATAAAATGCAGCCAGGGTTGTGATATTAGGAGACATCCAAGAGGGACACAGTGGATCACGGCTTCCAGCCTATTCCAAAATCAATAAAAGAGAAAACAAAGTGTTTAGAATAGGGACTTACAGATTTAAAAAGGAAAAAGGAAGCCAGTAGAGGTTAGAGGAGTAAAGGATGATGCGAACCAGCACTAAAAAGGAGATGAAGGAAGGTGAAATGAAAAAGGAACCTGCAAATCTTCTTCAAGAACATTTTGCCTCATCAAGCAGTCCTAGATTTGTGTCTTTTAATATGTTCTGTCTGGTTATCTTTATCAAGTTTACTTTATTACAGCCTTTCTGCTAGTTATTACATCCACCTCGGTGAATTAGGGCTGAGAAATGTTCCACACGAAATATTCACCAGGTTTATAGCTTTAATCTTTAAAGTAAAAGCAGAAGTAAAAAGCTGGAATAAAAAGAGTTTTAGCGTCCATTTTATGTCTGTGAGATCCTGGTGAAGGAGAAAGGGAGAGGAAGCTAACAGGGAGGAACGGTATGGAAAGATCTTGAAGCAAAGACCACTTTTAAAGGGCAAGCCTGAGGAAAAGGCGGGGGGGGGAAGTGAGAGAGACAAAAGAATCTGAAGAATTGAAAACTGTTAGGATGAAGCCAAGATGTGACTTCAGCGATCCAGTGTGGGAAATTGCTGTTAAAGGAAATGGAGAGTTTCAAAGACTTTTGTCTGAGTTGGGGAGAGTAGCCCCTTGACTTCATTCCCCAGGCAGCATGGCAGTTATGAGAACCTGGCAAAGAAGGCCTCAAGAAAGCAGGATTCACTTGAATTAATAGGATAATTATAGTAGAGAAGATGCCTCCACGATGTATCTGCTCTGTACCATGCACTCCACATAAGTTACTTAGTTTACTTCTCACAAACAGGCATCATTGACCCCATTTTACAAATAGGGAAACCAAGACTCAAAGAGTGAAGGGACTTGTCCAGGGTAATAATGTCAAGCAGAAAAACTGAGCTACATCTCTCTTTAGAGCCCAGGCCACTGCTCCCCACCTAACCTCCCAGTGGAATCTTCCACTATTGGACATGTAAAGCAATTGGCAGTGACCCCACCTTCCCCTCACACCACTACCCTGCTGCCAGTTTTGAATTAGAAGCAAGTAAGTGCTCCAGAAAAAGGCACTCTAAGTGGGTTACATAAAATGCAATAAGGAAGCTACAGCCTAGTATCTATCTGTTCAAGAAGAAAGAAAATGCCAAGGCAAAAGTGAACTTTTTTCTGAGGTCATTTAAGCTTTGACACAATGGGTTACTCTAAACAGTAGTTCTCAGCGTTTTCAACCTTGGCTTCACATTGGAAACCCTGGGGAGCTTTAAAAAAAATCCTCATGCCTGGGTTCTACCCTAGAGATTCTGAATTTACTGGTCTGGGAATGTTTTCCTTTGGAAGTTTTCACTGGAACTCCCCCAGGTGGTTATAACATGTGGCAAATTCAAGAACCATTGCTCTACAAGTTGAATCTAATAACGAGGCATGTCCACTCCAGACTCCAAACAAATGGCATTCATCTTTGCATCCCCCTGTTAGTTAGTCTAGTGTTTTATGTACAATAGATGCTTAATTATGCTGTGAATAATAGATGCTTGATAAATGTTTGTAGAATTAACTTGATGAACAGCAGAAGATTCGTGTATGTATAGCCCTGGTCTTTTGTTATGTGGGTATCCCCTTAGTACCTTCGAATCTTCAATATTCGCAGGTAAGTTTTATGTGTCTTTCTAGTACAAATAAGCCTCAGCAGAGCTGGGTAGCTGTAACTTTTTGAATCAAGGGACATTTGTGTTCTTTCATCTGTTGCTAGTGTACTCCTTTTGTGTACAACCCTGATGCTAAAAACACTATGGGATTCCCCGAGATTCTTCTCTTCTTCCCTGCAGAAAGCACCACACCTCAGTCAAATATTGATTCCTTCAGGGAAGCTGACCTCTGGTGGCCAGATAGGCAGCACAGTGTGGTGTTAAGAGCATGGACCTGAGATCAAGACATCTTGAATTCAAACCTAAGCTCTGTTGTTTATTGCATACCTGTGTACCTCAGTTTCCTCATTTGTACCATAACTTGAGAGGGGACTCATACCTACTTCACAGCAATATGGTGAGGTTCAAATGAGTTTGTGTATGTGAAGAACCTGGTACCTGGTTAGTGCCATAAAATTGTGTACTACTATTACAGGGAGAATGCTTTTATTAAAATGAATTTCTGATGTTGTCTATAAGCATCAGTAATTTAGAAGAGAAAAATGTTTAGCAGATGTTAACTACCTGGTAGAATTTACAGGAATATGCTAAAGAGGTTTTCAGGTGTTGCTCAGAAGGGTCATGGGATGGGCAGCAGGGATGGGTTTGGTGCCACCATTTGCTCTTTGCCTGGTCTAGTGTACATTGAAGCCAGTGAGGTCTCGCTGTACTCAATATATGGCCAAGATCCATGTGAATAAAATACATAACATCTTACTATGATATCAGGAGTAATACAAAAGGCTGGACATGTTATTCATTCTTTGGTCACTTGTTTCTTCTGTTGTTCTCCTGTTTCCAAGCAGAATAGGCAACAAGGGCAGTAGACACAGCTTGTGCAGAAACATTGGTTGATTGTGCAGCAGTTTTGAAGATCCTTACATTTCAGTTCTATTTCCTCAGGCAAGAGTTGAGCTGGATTTTTAAAGGAGGAAGAATGGGAACAGACAGTATGTGCAAAGTATGTCAGGTGAGAAATCTATAATTCGGAAAAGCGTCTAGGTTTAACTTCACAAAGACTTACTTGAATAGGAGAAAAGGATAATAAAAGCCAGGTTGCTGAAAGGTAATGTAAGGGGATAGAAATTATTTATAAGTGATATTGAACTTTAAAAGTTATGCAACAAACCTTAATCTAAACAGAAGTTACCTCTAATTGGGGTCCTATGTTAGAAATCAGAATGAAACTATGTAAAGCTAATGTCTCACTTTATTTGGACTCTCTAGGAGATAATACATCAAATGATAGAATCTGACGGTTGAGGATAGTTTATTTTGGGTTTCCAAGTGTGATTTTTCTGGATTTCAAAACAACTGCCTTGATATTTATTTTTTTTTTCTCCTGGGAAAGAAGGGAAAAAGCCCTCTACTGCATTCCCACTGTCTAGAATATTAGCTGTTACAATTCCTATTGGCTGACCTCATGAAAGAGGACATTGCATTTGACCAGCTCAGCTTTTACTCCCCCTTTCTCGCTTAGACGTTACTGTACAATACACTGAATATTGGATCAGTCTTTGAGAAGCATTGTAACATGACCTGCACAAAGAGACAAGTAATTCTATACAATTTTCTTCCAAGCTCAAATTGGCACAGATAAAATTCCCTTGCATTAATTTATAATTATAGTCAGTGCCTTTCTGGAAAATGCCTCATCTGTGCTTGGCTTAAAAAATAAATAAATAAAATAAAAAAGTAAATCAATCTGCTTTTTCCAAAAAAGTAGAGATAATTTAACCTGTCATTTTTCATGCAATTAGTTTATTGGCTACTTTACAAGAACCAAACAAGTCTAAGAAAATCAGTCATTGTAGTTAGTGTTCATGAGTGATAACTTTGTGCTTGGGAGAGCTTAGAGCATCATTGAGGGCTTAGGAAAGAAAATCAAAGGTTTTTCTTTGTTAAAGGAACAAATGGATAACTTCTCTCTGCACCCCTAACTGACTTAAAATCTCTAATTGTTTTCACCTGTGTGTTTTTGTAGCCCACACTCACGATTCAGCTGTGTTCTTCTGAATGTGAAAAGGAAGACCTGACACAAAGGTGTACAAAATATCAGTACCTTAGATTCTCCCTGTGTCTCAGTCCCCTGAATCACTGAGGGATGATTAGATTTGAGATGGCTTGAAATATGTTGACTGAGACACTAATGTGGAATTAGTAGACTTGGAAAAAAAGAAATAGATCTGCAGAAAAACATACAATTATGAATTAGTAAGCAGCTTAGAAATATTTATTCAGTGCTTACTAGTCACAATCGGAAGCTATATGTAATTGGATTGGAAACTTCACACATTTCCAGCAAGTGGACAGGATTTAACTTAGTGACTCCAGTCCGCAGAGGGCACCTGACCTCAATATTTAATCATGGCTTACTGGACATGACAATGAAATTCTAAGTATTAAAAGAGGTACAACCACAAAATGAAAAGAGCTTACTCACTTATGTGAAAGCTGAGAAAATTCTTCCAGCTCATAGCTCAAGGAAGAAAGGTGTTTTGTCACATGCATTTTGAAAAGGGTACTACATTTGGGAGACCCCCAAATTCTGAAGTTTCTGGCTTTACACGAATGTCTGTGGTCACACTTAGTTTCAGGAAAAGTTAACACAACTGAAATGTAGGTTATAAAGTCTGTGTTTTAACAGAAGTTTTGAAAGACTTCTGCTAAAGGAGACTTCATACAGGAATACCTAAAAAATATTCTTCAGTATTTTTTTTTTTCCTTTTCCATCGACAAGCAAGGATGGCCGATTATCTCCAATCCTGGGCCATGGCATTAGATATGGCTCCTCAGAAGCATGGGACCTCAGCACTTTTCTTTTTGTCTAAATCTCTGAAACCTTTTAATACTTTTCTCTCGTCCTAGCATTGCTCAGACAACAGACTCCAGCTGAGCAGAACAAGAAGGACATTTAAGCATAACCTCTGTAAGAAAGTTTATAACAGACCACCCAGAGCTCAGAGCAGCCTGCCCCTACCTTTTTCCTGAGAAATATAGGAAGATTTATAGGACTAGATATTCAGCTTATAAATAGGAAACTCACTTTGGGAATTCCCTTGAGATAAGCCAGGAATGTATTTGTCAGCCAACATAGAAGCACTTTAGCGATTGCCTTCAAATACCTCAAGAACAGTAAAAGTTAACCCTGAGGAAAAGAACTCTTGTTAGTCTCATAAAATCCTTTCTCCCCTGTAGAAATATCCCTAGCAGGACCTTGGGACTGATTGTGGGTGTGGTCACTTCCCCAGATGTAACAGCTCCTTCACTGAAAGGAAATGTGAGAACTCAGGTCCTTGGGAATGCTAATTATCCTAAAATCAGGTTGATGGGTGTGCCCCCTTCCCTGGGAGGCAGTTTTCAAATTGGTAAGGCATTTTGTTTGTCTTAGTGACAGGAGGTGTGGTACAGACACAAATTCTTTGCTACTTTTTCCACTGAAAGGTGAGGCCAGCCTGGGGCAGAGGGTCATGCTTGTAATCCCAGCACTTTGGGAGGCCCGGAAGAGGGAGGATCACTTGAGCTCAGGAATTGGAGACCAGCCTGGGCAATGTGAAACCTTGTCTCTACTAAAAATACAAAAAATTAACCAGCATGTGCCCATTGTCCCAGCTACTAGGGAGGCTGAGGTGGGAAGAGCATCTGAACCCAGGAAATTGAGGCTGCAGTAAGCCATGATCATGCCATGCCATGGCACTCCACCTTGGGCAAAAAAAAAAAAAAAAAAAAAAAAAAGAAAGAAAAGTGAGGCCTATTTCTCTCCCTGGAATCTGGGTAAACCTTACAAGTGCTTGACAGAACCGGTGTTGTACTAGTTTCAGGGCCCAGGCCTTATGAGACTAGTGGCTTTCCCTTCTTCTCTCTTGGAGCACTCACTTGGGGAGCCCTGATTCGACATACACGGAGTCTAATGAGACCAGTGGGAAGACTCTGAGAATGTACGAGAAGAGAGGCCCAAAGGAGCCAGACAGTTTCTGGCTGTCCTTGCCAAGGTTATAGGTATGTGAAGGAACCACTAACATTTGGGGTTAGTTTGTTATCCAGCAAAGATAACGTACCCACATATTGGTACTCAACACCTGGTGATACTGTAAGAACCACTAACATTTGGGGTTAGTTTGTTATCCAACAAAGATAACATACCCACATTTTGGTACTCAACACCTGGTGATACTGTAAGGAAAACCTAAAATTCATGGACGATTGATTTTAGGACAAGACAGTGAGTAGAGACTGGAAAGGCCTCAAGAAGGCTATTTGTTAACATGGAAGGGACTTTAGGAGGCTGTTGATGAGGGATTCGAGGACAGTGGAGAAAATGTTATTGGAAGCTGAAGAAAGATGGCTGTTGTGATGGTAAGGGAGGAGACCACCCCTCATATCGTCTTATGCCCAATTTCTGCCTCCAAAGAAAGAAGAAGTAAAAACTAAAAGGCAGAATTGAAATCCACAGGTAGAGAGCCTGGTGCCGCACCCTGGGCCTGGCAGTTAAAGATCAACCCCTGACCTAATCAGTTATGTTATCTATAGATTACAGACATTGTATAGAAATGCACTGTGAAAATCCCTATCCTGTTTTGTTCTGATCTAATTACTGGTACATGCAGCCCCCAGTCACATACCCCCTGCTTGCTTAATCAATCACGACCCCTTCACATGCACTCCCTTAGAGTTGTGAGCCCTTAAAAGGGACAGAAATTGCTCATTCAAGGAGTGCAGCTCTTGAGACAGGAGTCTTGCCAATGCTCCCGGCCGAATAAACCCCTTCCTTCTTTAACTCAGTGTCTGAGGAGTTTTGTCTGCAGCTCGTCCTGCTACATGTCTTGGTTCTCTGACCAGGAAGCGAGGTGATTGGCCGATGGCCGAGGCAGCTCCTTAGGCGGCTTAAGTCTGCAATGTGGAACATCCCTTTGGGGGGACTCTGACCAGCCCCAGCGATGTGGATCCTGAGAGTGCTCCCAGGTAGGCATTTGCCCCGGTGGGATGTCTCGCCAGAGCAGTGTGTGGCAGGCTCCCGTGGAGGATCAACTCAGTGGCTGAACACTGAGAAGGAACTGGTACTTGGAGTCTGCACATCTAAAACTTGGTAAGACTAGTCTTGAGAACTTGCCCACTCCATTTGAGTGGAAGCGTGGATTGATCACCCACAGCATGCCTTTATTGGCACTTTGGTTTGGTTTGGGTTTTGGTTTTGACTTGGTTTGAATTGTTTGACAGGACCGGTCTTGGGAACTTGCCCACTCCATTTGAGTGGAAATGTGGCCTGATCACTCATGACTTGCCTTTATCGGCACTTTGGTTTTGGTTTTGACTTGGTTTGAATTGCTTGACAGGACTGATCTTGGGAACTTGCCTACTCTATTCGAGTGGAAGCAAGGCCTGATCACCCATAGTGTGCCTGTACTGGCACTTTGGTTTTTGTTTTTGACTTGACTTGGATTTCTTGATACTTTGGTTTTGATTTTGACCTGGCTTAGATTTCTTGATACTCTGATTTTGGTTTTGATTCTGGTTTGGCATAAACTATAAAAGTGTGTGTGTGCCCTTTTAACCCGTTCTTCCTTTTGTGGTGTGCGTGTGGTGTGAGTGTGGTGTTTTGTCTCGAGGAAACATGGGTCAGGCACAAAGTAAGCCCACTCCACTAGGAACTATGTTGAAAAATTTCACAAAGGGATTTAAAGAAGACTATGGAGTCACCATGACACCAGGAAAACTTAGAACTTTGTTTGAGATAGACTAGCCAGCATTAGAGGTGGGTTGGCCATCAGAAGGAAGCCTGGACATGTCCCTTGTCTTGAAGGCACAGGGTAGCCTGTAACCCAGGGTACCCAGATCAGTTCCCATATATAGATTATTGGTTACAACTGGTTTTGGACCCCCCACAGTGGTTAAGAGGACAGGCAGCAGCAGTACTAGTAGCAAAGGGAGAGTTAGTTAAGGAAGGTCCTTGCTCCACCCGCCAAGGGAATTCGGAAACAAAAGTCCTGTCTGACCCAACACCAGAAGAATCATGGCAGGAATTGGTACCAGCAATACCCCCTCCTTATTGGGAGGAAGGGTTCCCCACCCCTGAGCCCACAGCACCTCCACCTCCGCCAGATGACCACACCTCTAGACCACCCAGAGTAGACAAGAGAGGAAGTGAAGCCGTGGGAAAAACTCCTCCCTTGGCAGTTCCCTTATGGCCGAAGACTGGAATCCAAATGCCCCTGAGAGAGCAGCGATATATTGGGGTAGATGAGGATGGACACATGGTGGAAAGGCGTGCCTTTGTCTATCAACCTTTCACCTCTGCTGACCTCCTCAATTGGAAAAATAATACTCCATCTTACACTGAAAAGTCTCAAGCCTTAATTGGCTTGCTCCAAACTATTATACAGACTCATAATCCTATGGGGGCTGATTGCCACCAGCTGCTCATGTACCTCTTTAATACAGATGAAAGGCAAAGGGTGCTCCAGGAAGCAACTAAGTGGCTAGAGGATCACGTCCCAGTCGATTACCAAAACCCCCAAGAATATATAAGAATTTAACTGCCAGGAACAGACCCCCCAATGGTACCCAAATGAGGGACCAGACATGGACAGGCTAAGACGGTACCTTGTGGCATTAATAGAAAGCCTAAAGAAAGGGTCTCAAAAGGCTACAAATGTAAATAAGGTCTCTGAGGTCATCCAAGGAAAAGAAGAGATTCTAGTGCAATTCTATGAAAGACTGTTTCAGGCTTACCGTATGTACACTCCTTTTGATTCAGATAGCCCTGAAAATCAGCACATGATTAACATGGCCTTAGTCAAAGCGCGGAAGATATCAGGAGAAAAATGCAGAAACAGGCTGGGTTTGCAGGTATGAATACCTCACAGTTACTGGAAATAGCCAGTCAAGTGTTAGTGAATAGATATGCAACAAGCCACAGAGAAAGCCGAAAGGAAGGCGAACGCCAGGCTAGGCGAAACGCCAACTTACTGGCCGCGGCCATTAAGGGAATTCCCCCAAAAGGAGAGGTAAAAAGGGGGTTCAGGGAAGAATGCCCAGTCTAATCGCCCACACTTGCAATGTAACCAATGCGCCTATTGTAAAGAAATAGGACTTTGGAAAGATAAGTGTCCCCAGCTGAAGGAAAAGCAAGGTGGTTTGGAACAAAAGACCTCAGGTAAAGACGAGGGAGCTTTGTTCAGTCTGGCTGAAGGGCTACTGGACTGAAGGGGACTGGGCTCAAGTGCCCCCAAGGAGCCCATGGTCAGGATTACAATTGGGGGTAAGGACATTAAGTTTTTGGTCGATACTGGTGCTGAACATTCAGTAGTGACCACCCTGGTCGCCCCCTTATCCAAGAAAACCATTGATATAATCGGAGCAACAGAAGGTTCCACTAAGCAGGCTTTCTGTCTACCCCAACGGACCTGCTCAGTGGGGGGACATGAGATAGTTCACCAGTTCTTGTACATGCCTGGCTGTCCCTTGCCCTTGCTGGGAGGAGACTTGCTTAGCAAGCTGAGAGCCACCATCTCCTTTACAAAACAGGGCTCTTTACAGCTAAAGTTACCCAGAACAGGAGTTATCATGGCCCTTACGGTCCCCAGGGAAGAAGAATGGAGACTTTTTTAACTATGCCAGGCCAAGAGATAAAACCAGCTCTAGCTAAGCAATGGCCCCAAGTATGGGCAGAGGATAATCCTCCAGGGCTGGCAGTCAACCAAGCCCCCGTACTCATAGAAGTTAAGCCTGGAGCCCAACCAATTAGAAAAAAGCAGTATCTGGTTCCCAGAGAAGCTCTCGAAGGAATCTAGGTTCATCTCAGGTGCTTGAAAGCCTATGGAATTATAGTTCTTTGCCATTCTCCATGGAAAACCCCCCTCCTGTCTGTCCCTAAGTCAGGGACCAAGGACTACTGACCAGTACAGGACTTGCCCTTGGTCAACAAAGCTACAGTGACTCTGCACCCAACAGTTCCTAACCCTGACACATTGTTAGGGCTGCTGCTGGCTGATGACAGCTGGTTTACTTGTCTGGACTTAAAAGATGCCTTCTTTAGCATCAGAATAACTCCTGAGAGCCAGAAGCTGTTTGCCTTTCAGTGGGAAGAACCGGAGTCAGGTGTTACTACTCAGTACACTTGGACATGGCTTCCCCAAGGGTTCAAGAACTCCCTTACTTTCTTCGGGGAGGCCCTGACTCAAGACCTGCAAAAGTTTCCTGCTAAAGACCTAGGCTGTGTCTTGCTCCTGTAGGTGGACGACCTTCTGCTGGGATACTCCACAGCAGTCAGGTGCATAAAATGGACTGATACCCTGCTTCAGCACCTGGAGGACTGTGGGTATAAGGTATCCAAGAAGAAAGCTCAGATCTGCAGACAGCAGGTACGCTACCTGGGATTCACCATTCAGAAAGGGGAGCGCAGTCTGGGGTCAGAAAGAAAGCAGGTCATCTGCAGCCTACCGGAACCTAAAACCAGAAGGCAAATAAGGGAATTCCTAGGAGCTGTGGGGTTTTGCAAATTATGGATTCCAAACTTTGCAGTACTAGCCAAACCTTTGTACAGGGTTGCAAAGGGGAGTCACCGGGAGCCTTTTGAATGGGGGCATCTACAACAGCAAGCCTTTTGTAAGTTAAAGGAAAAAACTTATGTTGGCCCTAGCCCCGGGACTACCAGATTTGACAAAGCTCTTTATACTCTATGTGTCGGAAAGAGAAAAAATGGCAGTTGGAGTTTTAACCCAGACCTTGGGGCCCTGGCCAAGGCCAGTGGCCTATCTCTCAAAACAACTAGATGAGGTTTCCAAAGGCTGGCCACCATGTCTAAGGGACCTGGCAGCAACAGCCTTGTTAGCACAAGAAGCAGATAAACTAACCCTTGGGCAAAACCTGAATATAAAGGCCCCTCATACTGTGGTAACTTTGATGAGTACCAAAGGACATCATTGGCTAACAAATGCTGGATTAACCAAGTACCAAAGCTTGCTATATGAAAATCCCCACATGACTATTGAAGTCTGTAACCCCCTATATCCCGCCACCCTGCTCCCAGTATCAGAGAGCCTGGTCGAGTATAACTGTATAGAGGTGTTGGACTCAGTCTATTCTAGCAGACCTGACCTTCGGGACCAGCCATGGGCATCAGTAGACTGGGAGTTATACGTGGACAGGAGCAGCTTCATTAACCCACAAGGAGAAAGATGTGCAGGATATGCGGTGGTGACTTTGGATGCTGTCATTGAAGCCAAACCGTTGCCACAGGGCACTTCAGCCCAGAAGGCTGAGCTCATTGTTTTAACTCAGGCTCTAGAAGTCAGTGAAGGTAAGACTGTAAACGTCTACACTGACTCTTGATATGCCTTTCTAACCCTCCAAGTGCATGGAGCATTATATAAGGAAAAGGGTCTGTTAAACTCTGGGGGAAAGGATATAAAATATCAACAAGAAATTCTACAATTATTAGAGGCAATGTGGAAACCTCAGAGGGTGTCAGTCATGCACTGCAGGGGACACCAGCAAGCCTCTACCTCAGTGGCCTTAGGAAACTCTCGAGCTGATTCAGAAGCTTGAAAAGCAGCATCTACCCTTACCGGGCATCGATAGTAGCCCCGTTACTCCCTCAAACACCTGACCTGATACCTACCTATTCTAAGGAAGAAAAAGACTTCTTCCAAGCAGAAGGGGGGCAAGTAATAAAAGGAGGATGGATCAGACTGCCAGATGGGAGGGTAGCTGTGCCACAGTTGCTGGGAGCCCCAATGGTATTGGTCGTGCGTGAAACCACTCATCTAGGTCCAGAGTCACTTGAAAAATTGTTAGGCTGGTACTTCTACGTCTCACACTTGACAGCCCTTGCCAAAGCAGTAGCACAGCGGTGCATTACTTGCCAACAGCACAATGTGAGGCAAGGCCCCACTGTTCCGCCTGGCATACAAGCTTATGAGCGGCTCCTTTTGAGGATCTTCAGGTGGATTTCACAGAAATGCCAAAATGTGGAGGTAACAAGTATTTGCTGGTTCTTGTGTGTACTTACTCTGGGTGGGTGGAAGCTTATCCAACACAAACTGAAAAGGCCTATGAGGTAACCCGTGTGCTTCTCCGAGATCTTATATTCCTAGGTTTGGACTGCCCTTATGAATCAGCTCAGATAATGGGCTGGCATTTGTGGCTGACTTGGTACAGAAGACAGCAAAGACATTAGGAATCACTTGGAAGCTACATGCCACCTACCGACCTCAGAGTTCCGGAAAGGTGGAGCAAATGAATCGGACTGTCAAAAATAGTTTAGGGAAAGTATGTCAGGAAACAGGATTAAAGTGGAGACAGGCCCTTCCTATAGTATTGTTTAAAATTAGGTACACTCCTTCTAAGAAAACAGGATACTCCCCTCATGAAATACTGTATCATAGGCCTCCTCGTATACTACGGGAGCTTTCAGGCACTCCCCAAGAGTTAGGTGAAATTGAATTACAGCGACAGCTACAGGCTTTAGGAAAAATTACACAGACAGTCTCATTGGGTAAATGAGAGGTGTCCCATCAGCTTATTCTCCCCAGTTCGCCCTTTCTCTCCAGGTGATCGCGTGTGGATCAAGGACTGGAACGTAGCTCCTTTGCAGCCATGGTGGAAAGGACCTCAGACCGTCATTCTGACCACCTCCATGGCTGTAGAGGTAGAAGGAATCCCAGCCTGGATCCACCACAGCCGTGTGAAACCTGCAGCCGATGAAACCTGGGAGGCAAAACCGAGCCCGGACAACTCCTGCAAAGTGACTCTGAGGAGGACAACAAGCCCTGCTCCAGTCACACCCGGAAGCTGACTGGTCTACACACTGCCGAAGCATGAGGAGAATCATCGTGGAACTCATTTTCCTTATAATTTGGACTTGTATAGTAAAAACTTTCACAGATTTTCCCCGCGTGGAAGACTGCTCTCAGTGTATACATCAGGTTACCGAGGTAGGGCAACAAGTTAAAACAATCTTTCTGTTCTATAGTTACTATAAATGCCTAGGAACTTTGAAAGGAGCATGTTTATATAATGACACTCAGTACAAGGTGTGTAGCCCAGGAAACGACCAAACAGATGTGTGTTATGACCCCTCTGAGCCTCCCATGTCCACAGTTTTTGAAATAAGATGAAGGACTGAAGACTGGTGGGGACTCATAAATGATACAAGTAAAGTATTAGCCAGAACAGAAGAAAAAGGAGTGCCCAAATGCATAATCTTGAAATTTGATGTCTGTACTGTCATTAATTGCAATAAGTTAGGGAGGGGGTGTGGCTCTTTTAGTTGGGAAAAAGGTTATATGACTGAAAATAAGTATAGTTGTCATGAATTAGGATTGTGTGGAAATGAATGTGGATACTGGTCTTGTGTCATTTGGGCCGCTTGTATAAAAATGAAAAGGATCCAGTCCCCCTTCAACAAGGAAAAAATGGCCCTTCCTGTACTAAGGGACAATGTAACCCCTTAGAACTAGTAATAATCAGTCCCCTTGATCCTCACTGGAAAAAAGCAGAGCATGTGACCTTAGGAATCGATGGGGCCAGACTGGATCCTCGAATACATATCTTGGTTCAAGGAGAAGTTTACAAACAATCTCCTGACCTAGTGTTTCAGACTTTCAATGATGAACTAAATGTACCAGTACCAGAAATTCCAGGAAAAACAAGAAATTTGTTTTTGCAATTAGCCAAGCATGTAGCCCAGTCTCTCAATGTCATTTTTTGTTATGTATGTGGAGGAACTGTAATGGGAGATCAATGGCCATGGGAAGCCTGATAATTAGTACCTACAGATGCAGTTCCTGATGAATTCCTGGATCAAAAGAATCACCCTGATAATTTCTGGGTCCTAAAAGCCTCAATTATTGGACAATATTGCATAGCTAGAGAAGGAAAAGAATTCACTTGTAGGATGACTTAGTTGTCTGAGACAGAAACTGTATAATGGTACAACAAAAACAGTCACTTGGTGAAGTTCAAATCAAACAGAGATGAATCCATTTAGCAAATTCTCAAAGTTGCAAAGTGTGTGGACGCACCCGAAGTCCCACCAGGACTGGACAGCCCCCACTGGATTATATTGGATATGTGGGCATAGAGCTTACACCAAATTACCTGACCAGTGGGCAGGTAGTTTTGTTATTGGCACTATTAAACCATCTTTCTTCTTACTGCCCCAAAAAACAGGTGAACTCCTGGGTTTCCCTGTCTATTAGAGATGTATAGCTATAGGAAATTGGAAAGATGATGAATGGTCCCCCAAGAGAATCATACAACATTATAGGCCTGCTACTTGGGCACAGGACAGCTTATGGTGATACCAGGCCCCTGTTTACATGATCAACTGAATCATACAGTTACAAGCTGTCTTAGAAATAATCACTAATAAAACTGGCAGAGCCTTGACTATTCTGGCCCAGCAAGAAACTCAGATGAGAAATGCTATCTATCAAAATAGATTGGCTCTCAACTACTTGCCAGCAGCTGAAGGAGGGGTCTGTGGGAAATTCAACCTTACTGATTGCTGTCTACAAATAGATAATCAAGGGCAAGTAGTTGAAGACATAGTTAGAGATATAACAAAACTGGTACATGTGCCCGTGCCAGTGTGGCATGGATTTGATCCTGGGGCCATGTCTGGAAAACGGTTCCCAGTGCTAGGAGGATTTAAAACTTGATCTGTCTTGCAAGAAGACATGGGTAGTGAAAATGAAAGTGAGAACTCCCACTAATAAAATGAGTGAGAGTCTGAGAAGAGAGGAATAAGGGAGGAGACCACCCCTCATATTGTCTTATGCTCAATTTCTGCCTCCAAAGAAAGAAGAAGTAAAAACGAAAAGGCAGAAATGAAATCCACAGGCAGACAGCCCAGCATTGTATCCTGGGCCTGGTAGTTAAAGATCGACCCCTGACTTAATCAGTTATATTATCTATAGATTACAGACATTGTATAGAAATGCACTGTGAAAATCCCTATTTTGTTTTGTTCCGATCTAATTACCGGTGTGTGCAGCCCCCAGTCACGTACCCCCTGCTTGCTCAATCAATCACAACCCCCTCACACGCACCCCCTTAGAGTTGTGAGCCTTTAAAAGGGACAGGAATTGCTCATTCCAGGAGCTCAGCTCTTGAGACAGAAGTCTTGCCAATGCCCCTGGCCAAATAAACCCCTTCCTTCTTTAACTCGGTGTCTGAGGAGTTTTGTCTGTGGCTCATCCTGCTACAATGGTAGTGGCAGAAAATTTAGTGAAGTTGTTGTTTGCAGTCATGGCAAATAAAAATTGTGTCTAATAAACTGGTGGATCACATAAAGTGTTGATGTGGGAAGTCAAAAGTTCCTATTGTTTATTTTAGCTGCATATGAAAGATAGGGAAAAGAGCCATACGAGATACATAGAACTGTTAAAACTTTGAGGGGAATTTAAAGGATTATGTAGAGGATCCAGGACTTAGTCTATTGTTTTTTTAAGAAAGGTTATTTATCATCCTAGTCTCTTCCAACAAATATTATCAAAGTAAGAAATGGTTTTAAGGCACTGATTTAATCTACAACCTCTGAGGCCTTAACGGGAAATACTTACAGCTAAGTACTACTGGTCAGTTCAGCTGTGCACTTTTCCTGGCTTACAGATGGCCCTCTTTTGGCTATGTCCTCATGTGGTGGAGGTGGAGGTGAGACAGAGAATGAGATCTCTCCCATGTCTCTTCTTATAAAGGTGCTAGTGGCATAATGAGGGATTCACTCTCTTGACCTCATTGTCTACAAAAGGCCCATTTCCAAGGACATATCACTTTAGGGTTAGGGCTTCAACATCCTAATTTCACAGGGGACACAATTCAGTCCATAGTACACTGGCATCCATGTGTTCAATGGATTTCAGAATTGCTATGAACCAGTGACTGCAGTGTACCTTCTATTCTCTCCTTTCAGATTGGTAATATCTTGACGTTATCTTACCTCTGTCCCAACATCATATGATGGGTGTGGGTGATGAGCAGATTTCACATAGAGAGGAATAGTACTCGGAAAGCTATACTTGAGAAACTTATCTAAGGAGCTTCCTCTGCACCTGGACCTGATGGAGACAAGATTTTAGACTTGAGGAGTGGGGATTTTAGAAGGGGTAGTTAATTAATGTTGCATATGGGAAAAATGTGAATAATTTCTGGTGAGAGGGTAGATTGTGGTCGATTAAAGATGTGTGCAATTTGGTTTCTGCTATTTCCATGAAGAGGTGGGATCTACTTCTTCTCCTCTTGAATCTTGCCAGCATCTTTGACTCTACAGGTTCTGGCTTAGGATGTAGGAGATTGATAGTTTCCATGTCCTCTCTCTTAGAACACTTGCGTTTGGAGCACTGAATTACTATGTGAGAAAGCTAACCACCCTGGCATTTAGGGAATGGTGCCAGGGATGGTAGACTTCCTGCAACAATGGGGGAGTCCTGCAAAATTGAGAATGGTTTTCTTGTCCCCCAAATGAACCATAAAACATTCATGTATGTGAAAAACATTCATTACATTTTTCTATGTGAGTGTTCTTAATTGTGACCCTCAGACCATCAGCATCAGCATCAACTGATAACTTATTTTACACGCAGATTTTTGGGCTCCGCTCCAGATGTACTGAATCAAAAACTCATGGGTGAGGCCAACCAAGCAATCCATGTTTTATCAAGCTCCTTGTTGCACACTAACATTTGAGAACCACTGATTTATGCTAAGAAATAAAATTTTATAGTGTACACCCAATTTTCCAAGAATCCTAATGCTGTACAAGTTCAGGGAAGATTGTACAATACCTTGTTGAGGTCTTTACCAGGAAAGGCTAATAATTTTAGATAATTGTGCAGTTCATGGTAATAGACTGTGTATCGCCATGTTGCCCAGGCTGGTCCCAAACTCCTGAGCTCAGGCAAAGTGCTAGGATTACAGGCGTGAGGCACCACACCTGACCAATAATGTATATTTTCTATAAAAATTAAGTTTGTAAGAGTTTTGTTCAAATATCTTCATCTTTATTATTTAAAAGAATGTATCCATTGGTTTCTCAGAGAGGTCTATTCAAATCTCCCATTATTGTAAGTTTGCTTATTTATTTATTTATTTATTTATTTTCATTCAGCATTTTAAGGCTAAGTTGTAGAAGGCTTACAAACTAATGATTGCTTAATGTCCTTGGTGCCTTCTTCCTTTTAGCTTAATGAAATGTTCCTCTTTCTTTATTAATAATTTTAATCTTAAATTCCATTTTTTTGCTATTAATATTTCCATACCAGCATTATTTTGGCAAATATCTATTTTGTCAATCTATTTTTGCATACATTTGTTTTCAACTTCCTTGTATAGTGCTTCTTTTAGTGTGTCATTTCTCATCCAAGCCAGAACTCTTGAGAGTAAAAAGACGAGTATTGATAATTATGCCAGGACAATAGGTGAAATCCAGAAATCCAGGTCACTGGGAAATGTGACCATCGTAAGTAGCATATCACTGGATTCTTTTTGTAATCAGATGTGACATTCTATCTTTTAAGGTAGATAATACATTAATATTCTTTGTAGTTACTGACATATTTAGATATTTGTTGCAGCTTAATTTGCACTTTTAATACATTTTATTGAATAGCTTAATTGTATGATGCTTCTCCTTCTCCTCCATTTTTATTTTGTTCCTCTTCTTGCTTCTTTTTCATTGACATAATTTTCTTTATTCTGTCTCTCTTTTCCTGTTTTCCACTGGATTAAAGGTTATTAATTTCACAAAACATTTTAAATACTAGTTTATCTTAAATTTGAATTTGTGTGTTTGACTGAAGGGTATTTGAAATTATTCAGTGTCTTTATTCCTCCCCTATATATTCAGGTAATAGAAACATCTTACAACTATTTAAGTCTGATTTGTCTTATATTACTATTCTCTAATATTTTAATTCCAACTTATTTTAACATTGCCTCCTTGTTTCATCATTAACATATTTTAAAGTCAATACTTATTTATATTTACCAACACGCTTGAAAATATATTTATTTCTTACATTCTTCTCTTTTCTTTTAGTTTCAATTCTTGTTGAAACACCTCTTTTAGTATTTCTTTTAATAAAGGCCTACCAACCCATAACACTTTATCTATGTATATTTGAAAATGTCTGGATTCTATTTTATAAAGCTACAGCTATTACTTCCATTTTATAAGTGAGGAATCTGAGTTGAAGATTTGATAAAGAAATTTCTCAGAGAGGTAAACTGTTAAAAGTGACCGACAGTGAATGCCCAAGACAATGGAATAATATAATTTGAAGGGTAAAAATCTCCTTCTCTAAAATTCTATTCTTAGCTGACATTTATTGATGTAAAATATGATGTCTAATTACCTTGCCTCCTTTGATAATGAGTCTCTTCTTTCTGGTAAGCTTAAAGATTCTTCCATAACTTTCTGCAGGAGTATTTAGATGAGTCTAGGTATGAATTTGCTTCTCTTACTCTGCTGGTAACTTGGTGTTCTCCTTTACACTGAGATTCTTGTTCTTCACATCTCTCTGAACAATGAGAGCCTTTCTCTAATTCTGTCTGCTTTCTCTTTTCTTTTCTTTTCTTTTCTTTTTTTTGTTTTGTTTTTTGAGACGGAGTCTGGCTCTGTCGCCCAGGCTGGAGTGCAGTGGCGGGATCTCGGCTCACTGCAAGCTCCGCCTCCCGGGTTCCCGCCATTCTCCTGCCTCAGCCTCCCGAGTAGCTGGGACTACAGGCGCCCGCCACGTCGCCCGGCAAGTTTTTTGTATTTTTTTTTTTTTTTTTTTTAGTAGAGATGGGGTTTCACTGTGTTAGCCAGGATGGTCTCGATCTCCTGACCTCGTGATCGGCCCATCTTGGCCTCCCAAAGTGCTGGGATTACAGGCTTGAGCCACCGAGCCCGGCCAGCTTTCTCTTTTCATAGCGCTTCCTTGTGGGCCACTGGACCTTTCCATCTCATCCTTCATGTCTCTGTATTTACTTTTGTCAATTTGTACTGAATTCTGGGAAGTGTCCTTGGATTTGTCCTTCAATTTATCCATTTATATTTTCTTTGTGTCTTGTGTTTTTTTCACTGATTTTTTTTCTTTAAATTGTATAAATCTCTGCAGGAAAGGGTTAACTTGCAGGTGTGAGTTGCTCAAACCTTACACCTTCAGAAAGGACTTGTCTTCAGAACCTGCTCTTGGACAGCTCCTTGGAGATGAACTCTGAATCTTTGGAATATTCTGCCTGATAGCTTTTGTGTGCCTGAGGCAAGGGACACAGTTTGATCAGATAGTTTATGCTAACACTGTGGTTTATGTCAAGCACCTGTTTTTGCTCTGCAGGACTGGAGTCTGAGTAGCTAAGGTGCTTATGTGACTACATGCCTACATCACTGACCCCCAATAAACACCTTGGGCATAAGACTCAAGTGAGCTTTCATGACTGACAACACCTCACATATGTCATTACACATTATTGTTGGCATAATTAAACAGGTTTGTGTAACTCCACTGGGAAAAGACACATAGAAGTGTGTACCTGGTACCTCCTGGACTTCAACCTATGTGCCTTTTTCTCTTACTGCTTTTATTCTGTATTCTTTTGCTGTATTAAACTCTAACCAAAAGTATAGTGGATTTTCTGAGTCCTGTAAATACTTCAAGTAAATCACCAAGGCTGAGGATGCTCTTGGGGACCCCTGACATACGTATGTATTTCTCTTTTCTAAACGTTCAATTTTAACCAATTTCTAGTCTATTTTCACCTTTTCCTATTACTATAGACATCTTATTATTTCTCTATTTTATTCCTTTCTTTCTTACAATATTCTAAATTTACTTAGAGCTTCTCTCTGATTAAAAAGAATACTTTTTGTCCTTTGTGTACAAAATTTGCTTCTTGTTGAGTCTACTGTTTCTCTCCCATGGTTACCCTGTATTCAGCCATTTGGTAGCAACTACAACTTCAGCTCGTGTTGACCCATGAGTACTGGTACTCAGGGCTAAAGAATGGATTAAATTTGCTTATAGTAGACCTCCATGAGTTTCTCTGATTCCAGGCTAGTTTTCATAATAAATTTTTGCTTGGGGTAAATTAGATTTTAAACTCACACAGAGAATAGGATTGGGCACCTGATATATTTTGTTAAATCCTTTTCCCTTTCTTACTGCTCTGAATTTTGGTAAGTATTCTTACTACTTTGCCAGGCTAGTGGGTAGCATTTTTTTCTAAAAGTTTTTTAAAACTTTGTTTCATGGGTTTAGTGAAAGATGGGAAAGAGTGTGTAAGAGCATGTTACCTCCTTCCATGCTTAAGTAGACTGTTCTTTGTTAAAGGTACTAAAATAACTCTGTTATAAGCCATTTTTATCTTAGGTCCAATTGTCCTGAACACCAGGGGACATTTAATTGTATTAGGAGTCCAGTATGTTTTAAAATCAATTTTTGTGATTTGCTTTACATTTTTCTATACTATCTGAGTGACATTTTATTTTAGTGTCAATTTTCCTCTCTTTTAATTACCTGTTTAAAAGTTAATATGTGTGTGTGTGTGTGTGTGTGTGTGTGTGTGTAGTTTGTAGAATTTGGAAAGCCAAAGTGTTCAAGATGACACTAATATATTATTTTTGGTGGACTCACTCTGAATGTCATTTTGTTTATCTCAGTTTCTTCTAAACCCAGGCCCAAATCTTATTTTTATAAGAATTTTTTTATTTGTAGTTCAGTTAGGAATATAAAAAGAGCACCGTGTACTGACTTCCCAAGAATTTGTATGTCTAATCCTTCAAGAATGTGAATAGTTAATTATAAATGTGGTCAAAGATCAGAAGTATGGAAGTGATAGGCTATTATAAAAATGAAAGAATATTAGTTGAAAAAAGAATGCAGAAATTGACAAAATGTTTAATAATTTCTTTACATCAGTTACTGTGGGAGATGACTGAAGGGTGAACAGAGAGACAATAGATTGCCCAGGAAAAGCTATCAAACATTCTTACAGAGCAAGTAAGCAAGATTGATTATGAAGTCAGAATGTCTGAACATTGCAAAAACTCTAGGGAATGGCACAGCTTCAGGTTTTTAACTTAAGTGATCAAACAACAGAAGCAAAACTTTAGAGATAAAACTGCAGTTTCATGAAGAAGAAAAATACAGATCAAACGAATGAATGTTTATTTTTGCTAAGATTTAGGAAGCAGAATACTATTTAGATTCACATTTAGTATGGGAAATAGCTATATTTTAGAATATTTTTCTATAAACACACCATTTTTCCAGTTCTTTTAGCCTTTTTATGGGATATAGCAGTTGTCTTATTACCTCTCATTTTGACATGCAAAAATAAAGGAAGGAATACTAACAAGATACCAATAATCTTACGATGTTACCCTGATGTGTTTATTTTTCTACTTGAAAGGGTAGATGTCAGTTCCAAGTTTGTGCATGTGGCATGTGTGTGTATCTGGAGTGTGTGTGTGTGTGTAATAATCTATAAAAAAGACGTAACTCATATCTTGTCTAGTTTATGAAATGCTATGCCTTATTATCTCACTAAGCCCAATAGTTTTGTTGATTAGGTCTTTAAAAATAAACGTGGTATGAAATTAATAGGACTATAAGGGACAAGGGAGATGCTAACTTTAAAAAATGAAAAGTAAAAAAAAAAAAAAAAAAATGAATAAGCATGTGAATCCTTCACCTGCAACCAAGGTATCCAGGTTCTCTCATCAAAATTGACCAGAAGGCTGTTGTGACTCATGGAGAGAAGGAAGGACAGTGTGGTGTGGCTGCCCACTTGAGAGCCACATGGGGAAGGGGAATCCCCTGCTCCCAGCCAAGGAAGGCAGTGAGTGAGCCTGCTACCCAGCCAGGGAAGCTGTGCTTTTTCCACGAAACTGTGCAACCCATGGATCGGAAGATCCCACTCGCGAACCCACACCACCTGGGCCTAGCATCCCAACTCTGGAATGCACAGACTCTGAGAGCCTCTCAGCTGGAATCTGCTGAAGCTTACTGAATTCCCGAGGGGAGGGGCGACCAGCACCCAGCTGTGGCTGCTTGCTGTCTAAGCCATTTGAGCTCCTTGGGAGAGAGGCAACAGCCAGCACTGGGATTGGCAACTGCCTAACATGCTAAGCCCCCTGGGTGGGGGAAGGGGAGTGTCCATTTCTATAGCTCCAGGTTGTACTTTTTCCTTGCTGGAGCCAGGGAGGCTGGACAGCTTGGATCCTAAGACTTGTCCCCACAGCCCAACACACTGGCTGTGGCAGTATTCAGCCAGAGTGCCTCTTCAGGCCTAAATCTGACCCATCCTTCCTCATTGGGCAGGGCTTCCCTGCAGGATCTCCAATAACTCCAGCCAGAGTCTCAGGGACAGAATTTGGATTTCTCTGGGCCTGAACCCCTAGAGGGAGTGGTGGCCGCAGTCTCTGTGGACAAACAGGCTTAGCCTCTCCTCCTAGTAGTTCTGAGGAATCTGGGAAGCCCAGATGAGTGGGTTTTCCCCCAGCGAAACACACTCGCTCCACCAAGGGACAACGTGCTTCGTTAAATGGGTCCTGCTCCCCATGCGACCAAACTGGGTGAGACACTCCAATAGCGATTGCCAGGCACCTTATACAGGAGCAATCCTACAGGCATCAGGTTGGTGTCCCTCAAGGTTAGAGGTCCCAGAAGAAGGAGCAGGCACCCATCTTTGTTGTTTTCGAGACTCCTTGAGGGACATCTCTAGGCACTGGAGTGAATCAAATGAATAATTCCTGAAGGGAAGCCCCAGCAAACTGCAGCAGCCCTACAGAAGAGGGACTCACTGCAGCAGCCCTACAGAAGAGGGACCTGACTATTGAAAGAAAAACAAGCAGAAAGCAACCACAGCATCAACCACAACAGCAAAAAAGGCCCCCACAAAAACCCCATCCAAGGGTCAGCAGCCTCAAAGACCAAACTAGACAAACTCATGAAGATGAGAAAGAATCAACAAAAAAGTGCTGAAAACCCAAAAGGCCAGAGTGCCTCTTCTCCTCCAAATGATTACAATGTCTCTCCATCAAGGGCACAGAACTGGACGGAGGATCAGATGGATGAACCGACAGAAGTATTCTTCAGAAGATGGGTAATAACAAACTAAAGTGAGCTAAAGGAGCATGTTCTAACTCAGTGCAAAGAAGCTAAGAACCTTGATAAAAAATTAGAGGAATTGCTAACTAGAATAACCAGTTTATGGAGGAACATAAATGACCTGATGGAGTTGAAAAACACAGCTTGAGAACTTTGTGAAGAATACACAAGTATCAACAGCTGAATCGACCAAGTGGAAGAAAGGATATCAGAGTTTGAAGACCATCTTACTGAAATAAGATGTGCAGACAAGAATGGAGAAAAAGGAATGAAAAGGAGTGAACAAAGCCTCCAAGAAATGTGGGACTTCATAAAAAGACTGAACCTGTGATTGACTGCAGTATCAGAAGGATATGAGGAGAAAGGAAACAAGCTGGAAAACACACTTCAGAATATTATCCAGGAGAACCTCAGCAACCTAGCAAGATAGGCCAACATGCAAATTCAGGAAATACAGAGAACACCATTAAAATACTCCATAAGAAGATCAACCCCAGGACATATAATCATCAGATTCTCCAAGGTTAAAATTAAGGAAAAATTGTTAAGGGCAACCAGAGAGAAAAGCCAGGTCACCTATAAAGGAAAGCCCATCAGACTAACAGCAGACCTCTCAGGAGAAACTCTACAAGCCAGAAGAGACTGGGGGCCAATATTCAACATTCTTAAATAAAAGAATTTTCAACCCAGAATTTTTTATTCAGCCAAACTAAGCTTCATAAATGAAGGTGAAAGAAAACCCTTTCCAGACAAGCAAGTTCTAAGGGATTTCATCACCACCAGGCCTGCCCTGCAAGAGCTCCTGAAAGAAGCACTACATAAGAAAAGGAAAATCTGGTAACAGCCACTGCAAAAACACACCAAACTATAAAGACCAATGACACTATGAAGAAACTGCATCAACTAGTGTGCAAAATAACCAAGTAGCATAATGATGACAGGATCAAATTCACACATAACAATACTAACCTTAAATGTAAATGGGCTAAGTGCCCCAATTAAAAGACTGTCAAATTGGGTAAGGAGTCAACCCATTGGTTTGCTGTATTTAGGAGACTCATCTTACACAGGCCCAAAATAAAGTGACGGAGGAATATTTACCAAGCAAATTGAAAGAAGAAGAAGAAAAAAAAGCAGGGATTGCAATCCTAGTCTCTGATAAAACAGACTTGAAACCAACAAAGTTAAAAAAAAGACATAGAAAGGCATTACATAATGATAAAGAGAACAATTAAACAGGAAGAGCTAAGTATTCTAAATATATATGCACCCAATACAGGAGCACCCAGATTCATAATACAAGTTTTTGGAGACCTACAAAGAAACTTAGATTCCCACACAGTAACAGTGGGAGACTTTAACACCCCACTGTCAGTATTAGACAGATCAGTGAGACAGAAAATTAACAAGGATATTCAGGACTTGAACTCAGCTACAGATCAAGTGGAACTAGTAGACGTCTACAGAGCTCTCCATCCCAAATCAACGGAGTATAAATTCTTCTCAGTGCCACATGGCACTTATTCTAAAAGTCACCACATAATTGGAAGTCAAACACTCCTAAGCAAATGCAAAAGAAAGGAAATCATAACAGTCTCTCAGACAACAGTGCAATCGAATTAGAACTCGGGATTAAGAAACTCAGTCAAAACCACACAATTTCATGGAAATTGAATAATCTGCTCCTGAATGACTCCTGGGTAAATAATAAAATTAAGGCAGAAATCAAGAAGTTCTTTGAAACCAATGAGAACAAAGAGATAACATACCATAATCTCTGGGAAATGGCTAAAGTAGTGTTAAGAGGGAAATTTGTAGCACTAAATGCCCATATCAGAAAGCTACAAAGATCTCAAATCAACACCCTAACATCACAATTAAAAGAAGTAGAGAAGCAAGAGCAAAATAATCCACAAGCTAGCAGAAGACAAGAAATAACTAAGATCAGAGAAGAATTGAAGGAGGCAAAGACACGAAAAACCCTCCAAAACATCAATGAATGCAGGAGTTGTTTTTTTTTTTTTTTAAATTATCAAAATAGCTAGACTGCTAGCTAGACTAATGAAGAATAGAGAGACAAGAATCAAATAGACAAAATAAAAAATGACGTCAGTGGATATCACCACTGACCCCACAGAAATAAAAACTACCATCAGAGAATACTATAATCACCACTATGTAAATAAACTAGAAAATCTAGAAGAAATAGATAAATCCCTGGACTCATACACCTGCCCAAGACTAAACCAGGAAGAAGTCAAATCCCTTACTAGACCAATAACAAGCTCTGAAATTGAGGCAGTAATTAATAGCCTACTAACCAAAAAAAAAAAAGCCCATGATCAGACAGATTCACAGGTGAATTCTACCAAAAATACAAAGAGGAGCTGGTACCATTCCTTCTGAAAGTATTGCAAACAATTGAAAAGGAAGGATTCCTCACTCATTTTATGAAGCCAGCATCATCCAGATACCAAAACTGGGAAGAAACACAACAAAAAACTTCAGGCCAGTACCCCGATGAATATTGATGCAATAAATACTGCTCAATAAAATGCTGGCAAACTGAATCCAGCAGCACATCAAAAAGCCTATCCACCAAGATCAAGTTGGCTTCATCCCTGAGGTGCAAGGCTGGTTCAACATACACAAATCAATAAATGTAATCCATCACATACACAGAACCAAAGACAAAAACCACATGATTGTCTCAATAGATGCAGAAAAGGCCTTTGATAAAATTCAACATTGCTTCATGTTAAAAACTCTCATTAAACTAGGTATTGATGGAACATATCCCAAAATAATAAGAGCTATTTATGACAAACCCACAGCCAATATCATACTGAATGGGCAAAAGCTGGAAGCATTCCCTTTGAAAACTGGTACAAGAAAAGGATGCCCTGTCTCACCACTCCTCTTTAACATAGTATTGTAAATTCTGGCCAGGACAATCAGTCAAAGAAAGAAATAAAGTGTATTCAAATAGGAAGAGAAGAAGTCAAGTTGTTTCTGTTTGCTGATGACATGATTTTATATTTAGAAAATGCCATCATCTCAGCCCCCAAACTTCTTGAACTGAAAAGCAACTTCAGTAAAGTCTCAGAATACAAAATCAATGTGTAAAAATTACCAGCATTCCTTTACACCAACAATCAGCAAGCAGAGAGTCGAATCATCCCATTCACAATGCTACAAAGGGAATAAAATACCTAGGAAGACAGCTAACAAGGGATATGAAGGACCTCTTCAAGGAGAACTACAAACCACTGCTCAAGAACATAAGAAAGGACACAAACAAATGGAAAAAAATTCCATGTTCATGGATAGGAAGAATCAATATCATGAAAATGGCCATACTGCCCAAAGTAATTTATAGATTCGATGTCATTATCATCAAACTACCGTTGACTTTCTTAGGAGAATTAGAAAAAACTACTTTAAATTTCATATGGAACCAAAGGAGATCTTATATAGGCAAGACAATCCTAAGCAAAAAGAACAAAGCTGGATGCAGCATGCTACCTGATTTCAAACTATACACAAGGCTGCAGTAACCAAAACAGCATGGTACTGGTAACAAAACAGACATATAGACCAAGGGAGCAGAACAGAAACCTCGGACACAACACCACACACCTACAACCATCTGATCTTCAACAAACCTAACAAAAACAAGCAACGGGGAGAGGATCTCCTATTCAGTCAATGGTGCTGGGAAAACTGGCTAGCCATATGCAGACAACAGAAACTGGACCCCTTTCTTATACCTTATACAAACAATTAATTCAAGATGGATTAAAGACTTAAACGTAAAGCCCCAAACCATAAGCAACCTAGAAGAAAATCTAGGACATTCAGGATATAGGCATGGGCAAAGACTTGATAACAAAAATGCCAAAATTGATTGCAACAAAAGTCAAAATTGACAAATGGGATCTAATTAAACTAACGAACTTCTGCACAGCAAAAGAAACTATCATCAGAATGGACAGGCAACCTACTGAACAGGAGAAAATTTTGCAATCTACCCGTCTGACACAGGTTTAATATCCAGAATTTATAAGGAAGTGAAACAAATTTACAAGAAAAAAAAAAAAAACATCAAAAATTGGGCAAAGGATATAAACAGGCATGTCTCAAAAGAAAACATTTACATGCCCAACAAACATATGGAAAAAAGTTCAACATCACTGATCATCAGAAAAGTGCAAATCAAAACCGCAATGATATACCATCTCACACCAGTCAGAATAGCGATTATTAAAAAGTCAGGAAATAATAGATGCTGGCAAGGCTATGGAGAAATAGGAACACTTTTACACTGTTGGTGGGAGTGTAAATTAGTTCAACTATTGTGGAAGACAGCATGGTGATTCCTCAAGAATCTAGAACCAGAAATACCATTTGACCCATCAATCCCATTACTGGGTATATACCCAAAGGATTATAAATCATTCTGCTATAAAGACACATGCACGTATATGTTTACTGCAGCACTATTTACAATAGCAAAGACATGGAACCAACCCAAATGCCCATCAATGATAGACTGGATAAAGAAAATGTGGTACATATACACCATAGAATACTATGCAGCCATAAAAAGCAATGAGACTATGTCCTCTGCAGGAACATGGATGAAGCTGGAAATCATCCTCAGCAAACTAACACAGGAACAACAAACAGTAAACCAAACACCACATGTTTTCACTCATAAGTGGGAGTTGAAGATTGAGAACACATGGGCACAGAGAGGGAACAACACATGCCAGGGCCTGTTAATGGGTGGGGGTTGAGGGGAGGGAACTTAGAAGATGGGTCAATAGGTGCAGCAAACCACCATGGCACACATACATCTATGTAACAAACCTGCACTTTCTGCACATGTATCCCATTTTTTGTTTTTTTGAAGAAATGAAAAAGTCCCTATAATCAATCTCTCTTGCTGTGTTTCTCTCTAGATATCTATTACCTTCTTTTATTGCCCCAAATCTTTCCCTCAATATTTTCCCCACATTGACCAACATCTGGATTTTGTTTCTATCTGTCCTGCCTTTTTCATATTAACAGATTTCCAAGTTCCTATCCTCTCTCACATTCTGCAGTTTACGTGATTCCTTCATAAGACTCTTACCGGCTCCTAATTTAAGTGTGTAGCTCCAGGGAGGTTTTATCTTATTCTGTTCATATCTCCCTCTATTTATAGTATTGCAGACAGTCTAACTGAACTTTGACTTTTGTGCTTACTCACATACGCACATCCAGTAGTAGAGTCTCTAATTTCTGTAATTTCCATAAGGGTCCCTTCACCCCTGGAAAAAATTTCTTTGATATAAAATTGTGTTAAAAAATAATAGAAGATATCTGAGTGGATCACAAGAATCTACACATGTGATAAAACTGCATTGAACTAAATACACATACACAAATGAGTGCATGTAAAACTAAGGTGTATTGATTGTATCAGTGTAAAATTGCTGGTTGGAAATTTTACAGTGTTGGGGAGACTGAGTAAATGTTCAGTGGAATTTCTGACAGATTTTTCTTATAATTGTATATGAGTCTACAATTATTTCAAAATAATTTTTTTTTTTTTAAAAAGATATGGTGGAAACACAATTGAGTGTTTTGGGCTTCACTTTGTATCTTTTACTGAGTTAGCAATCTCAGACAAGATCACAGATAATTATCTAGTACTTTCCGCCGACCATCCCCTACCCCAACCAGTTTTCTAGGACAGAAAATTAAATGTTATAGGCATCAGGATCCTTCAATTAAGGCCATTTCTAAATCTAAATTATTTTTCTGTCAACAGTCATTCACTGTCAGTCAATAAATAGTTGTCGAGCACCTATCGTAAATTAGGCACTCTTATAGGCACTAGAGTTACAAACAATGTATTTGCTCCTGGCTTTAATGAATGTATTTTCTGAATAAAAAGCATTTGTGGTATGCTAAGATCAACTGGATTTATAATTTCAATTTGTTAATATTTGCAGGCTGCTTCATCGATACTTTCTCATTTTATGCTATGATGCATCTAAGTGAACTCTGATCCCTTCAAACAGAATCATTGCTTTCAGATGAAGAAACCTCAAGACTAAATATAAGCATCAAAATCTACAAAGATTTTAGAAGGTGAAGAAACATGGAAAGATCTCTGGTGATGGAGCCAGCACTGCTGAACCATGAAAAGTCTTACATGTGAAGAAGCCTGTGAAAACAAGGTGACTAACCTCATCAAATGGAGTGGAGATGTTGTGGCAAAGCTGCCTGGGTAATCCGCAACTCACAAGAGATAGAATTTCCCTAAGTTCTTAAGAGGTTACAGACTCTATTTCTATCCTTAAATACACTCATTATTTTATCCCTGGATATACTCAATTATAGTTTAAACTTAAATTGAATAAAAGATGATGTGAATGATTCTATTTTATTTCAGGAGTGTGCCCAGGGGAATAACAAGGAAGAAAAATGTCAGAAGAATTAGTTTCTCTCTAATTGAACAAATGTATTTATATTTCCTTGTTGATAGACATAGATCCTGAATGAGAAACTGAAACTTAAGAAGTTACAGTTAAGACTCCACTTGTGACAATGACTACCAATGCTCTTTGGTATTAAGTTTTCCAATTCAACACAGGAAATGAGTTGGAATTTGTTTTGCAGTTTTTTTTTTTTTTTCAGCCTCTGTTTCGTAGAGTATTGTTTCCTATAATCAAGAAGACTGATCTGTAGAAACACAATGATAACATTACTAACTTGGCCAGTCATTGGCTCATTAAAAATGTTTGTATGCTTGAATGGGCAAGAAATTACATTTGAAAATTACAAAAAAAAACAAAAAAACAAAAAAAAAACACCATAGGTATGAGATTAGAGGTGACTTTTAACTTTCATGTTCTTCATCTTCCATTCTTGCCACAAAAAGACTGCAGGTTCCTTCTTCACACTCAATGTGTCTCATGGGTCAGAGAATCTGTGTGGTCACACTCTAACTGGCACAGCCACTGTTCTTTGACCCCTTAAATGCTCTTACCCTTCCACTCAGTCATCTGTTTGGCCCCATTTCCTTCGTATTCTATGCAGAATTACATGTGCAATTAGGGTTTTGTTTTCATTATTACTGTTATTATTATAATCACTATTTGCCAATTCTATTGATTACTCTTTCCATTTGTTTTTCAATAAAACTCTCTCTATAGACCAACAACAATGCCTCAATCTTTTAATCTACCAAAAAAAAACCAAAAACCAAAACAAAAACAAAAACAACCTCAACTCCATCAGCAATTGGATCAATAATACTAGGAATTCACAATTTTCAGTCTCAGTGATTTCCCCCAACATTAAACTCCTTTTTATTTTGATTGTCCATTACTTCATAACTTTTGAAATACTCTTTCGATTAGTCTAATGTAATTTGGCCAAGATTGTGACTCTCAAGACTGAAATTTTTTGAAATATGGACATGGGGAGTCCCCACATTTTGCTAGACTACATCTTGGAGGGTGCTTGGAAAGCAGAAATGGTGAGAAATAGTTTTATTTTCTGATTGCAAAAGCCACTTTGCAACTTGTGGTTATCCTATTCTATCACCAAGCTCCTGCCTGTATTTACAGTGGGCTTTGAAGAATCAGCTGCTGAAAGTGATAAATCAGCAGCTGAAAATGATGAATGCGAGACTGATTAGAACTCAAAGTGAAATATAGGTGCTTGTCAACAATGTTAGATTGGTAACTAGAGGTGGCAAAGAGTGGTGACTATTGGCAAAATGTATGAATATATGTATTATAGTAGCAATTACACTTGCTTATTTGAATGTTTTTGAAGTCCTCTTATTTATAGAACATTCTGGTTTTTTTATTTTGAGGAGCACTGCTAACAATAAATCAGAACCAACATTTATTGAGTGTTGATTATTATATCCCAAGTCCAGTACTAAACTGTGGAGCATTAAGCTATGAAATGCCTAGTTGTGATTTCCAAGCACCACTTATGGCAAATTATGATCTGCTTTTCATATTAGTGCACTATCTCTAGATGTAACAGGTATTCTGGATTTTAAAACCTATTTATAATGTTTGTTTCTAATGCGGTTTATGCTTACTCAAATGGAATATTTTTCAGCTTTCTGAGTGGTACTTACACACCTGTTGTTCATGGATCTTTCCACTTTGATTTTGATATATTCAAGTTGCCAGCGTTCCCTGGTTACTAGTCCATGTAATGGTCTGATCATTTGTATGTAAACATTTATATGAGATGGAAAAGTTGAAGTAATTTAAATTTAGTCCATTATGTTATTCCAGTGTGAGTTGTGTGTCACTACACGATTTCAACGCAAGGTTATTCATTGGTTTACCTTCTGCCTTTTTATGGCTTCCAGGCATGTTTAATATCTGTGATTAACTGAATTTTTCAGGTTAACATCTGCATTTAATCACAAGTTATTACCCATTTCCTAGACTGGTCAGTGTAACATTTCAATCACTCCTTCCTTCTTTCTCCACCCATGTAGTAAAAGATTCAAAATCAGTTATACTTTCTCTCTTTCACAGCCATCGAGCTGCACTTAAATAATATTCAAGAAAGTTATATTTCTTTTGAAGTGGTCACAGGAAGCATATGCTTAGTGTATATAAACAGAAAGAGAGTTGATGCACTGATTTGGTTGATTTACAGAGCTCTTGTATCTACATATAAACATTTTGCCTCAGGGAGAAATGAAAGGCTCTATTGGACTCCAAAAGCCACGTAGCTCCTGTGTAACAGCACTGAGATTCAAAGAGCAAGGCTTTGAATTTCACATTCCTCGGTTTTTTTTTTTTTTTTTTTTTTTTTTTTCAGTCTAGCTCAACAAACTTCTGAGAGGTCCCTGTTTTAGCTTCAACACTCCTTGTCTCATTTTCCAAACTCTTTAATTTTTCAAAGTCATTTGATCATGGAGAATAAAACCTTAAGGATTAGCCATACTTCCGTCTTTTTTCCTACTGAACAGAATCATTCAAACCAATTCTTCCATTTTCTCTGAGCTATCCATAAGCCTATCATAAATGACTCAATTTAAGAAGGAAAAATAATATGAAATCAGAAGAACTAAATGTGTGGTAATGTCTCGCCACTATATTTTTGGCAAACCTTGACCTAATTCAGGTCAAAATTAGCATTTCTTCCCAAAATGAGTATTTTGTTGGTGTGGGTGGGAGGGGGGTAGGAATAAGCAGCTATGTTGGGCTTTTAATTGATTGAGAACTAAGATGTGAGCAATATTCTCTGTGTTTTCTTCAAGTATGGGGCATACAGGACTATGACTAAAAATTATGAAGAGAATCTAATACATTAAAGTTAATTAGATATTCTAATCAAATATATCTTAAGACTAAGTTGTTCTGACACATTTAGTGATCACTATGATTATTGTTCTAGGAAGTTTTTAGGCACAATATATGTAAGTGCTCACATAATTATTGCAATTAATTTCCCCTTATGTGTAGTCAAAAAAACCCTTTATTATTTTCCTTAATTCATTTAAAAGCAACAGAAATCATTGTGTGCCCACTAGATGCAAGATCTTAATTGCCCTGAAGTCAGAAGTAGCATCTTGTTCGTAATTTTATCACCAATGTCAAATGCATTGATTGATGATTAGTAGGTACTTAAAGGTCATACAAAAATGAATAATATATGGAGACTGCAATAAAGAATATTTAAAATTTCTAGGTTCTCAATTTGTAAAATCATATTTAATGAGGCATTTTTTTTATATCAGTTCAATATTCATCATTTTCATTCCCACATGGAAATGTAAGAAAACAAAAAAGGGTCTAGACTAAATTTTTTGTATCACTACTCTGTTTTCACCCCAGCTTCCATCTTCCATGACTTAGATGTTCTAACTGGTTCAATGAACTATTCTCTGTCTTTCAAGGTTCAAGTGGCTACTAATGCTCTTTGGAAAGAATATCAGCATTCACTATGGGAGGGGCCAGAGGTGGGATCTTGGAGTGCTAGTGGGGATTAATTTTGCATCGAGGCCATCTGAAGTCTTGAAGCACAGGAAGGATGGGGAATTGGGGCTGGGAATTTACTATGATTTGGTGAAGGAATAGGATATGACCTGTGGGTTACATGGGTGTGAGACACAAAAGCATAGTTCTCCAGAGGCAGAATCTAAGTCCTTGAAGTCGAAGTCTGTGTGTCACAGAAGCAGGAAACCTTCAGGGCAGAAAAAGCCAATGATGGTTCTTTCTGGCTGTGACCATTTGGTCACTTGAAACCAGTTAAACCAGGTTCATATGCACTGTTGAACTTAGGGCAAGATTTCTGTGTCCACGAAATTATTCTTTTTTCATTCACTACTTCCCAATGAGCCCAAATACAGCCTCAGAATGTTTGTTAACATAGGACTTCAGGAGGCGGCAAATACCAACAAAGTCAGGTTAAGGTTTTAGAAATCAAACCAGTTCTTGTCCTAGTAATAAAGCAATTTCAGGGGGAATGGGGAACACTTCTTGGTCCTACTTTGACTTCCTCCTTGCCTTTCCCCAATAAAAATTCCCCTATCCAATGTCTCTACTGATGTGTGATATTATCTTTGTCAGACAACACAACCATCCCTTCAACAATCAGAAGACATAGATTGATGCTTACACAGCCTTTCCAGCTTTCTTCCTAGTTGTTTCCTCTTCACGTACTTTCTCTGTTGTCCCCTCATGCCCATGCTTCCTCTAGGACACTTACCAGAAAAGAACTCCTCTCCAAACTGTTACCCACATAGTCTGTCTTCTGAGCTTTCTGGATCTATTAAAGTGTGGTCTAGGCCTGCAGCATCCACATATTAACCTGCGACTTTCTTTTCAATCAATAGCAATAGGGCTTCTAACCCCTCTGTACTCCACTGCTGCAGCTGCTCTTTCCCTTTATTAACAGTGGTCCAGGAATAACAATGAAATACAGACATATTACCATTTAATCACTTAAGAAACAACTCCAGGAGATAAATGCTAATAATTGGCTCTAAAGAGATTAAGTAATTTGTAGAAGGACACACTTAGGGTAAGCGAAAGAGTGAGGAATTAATTCTGATCTAATCCTAACTCCTTAACTGCCTTGACAGACCACCTTCATGTTGACTTTTATTTCGGTCTTTATATTCCTCAATCCAATACTGTCTAAAGGAACTTTCTGCCAAAATAAGTTTGTTCTATAGCTGCACTATTTTTATACACAACCCCCTTGCCTCTTCTGGGTATTAAGCACTTACAATGTGGCTAAGGCAACTGAGGAAATACATTTTAAATTTATTCTGATTTAAATTGAAACAGGCACGCATAGCCATTGGCTACTGTATTGGACCACACATCTTCAATACCTCAGCGTCCTTAGATCTTGTCAACAGCACCTTCATGCTGACACTTTGTTTGCCGTTGGTTGAATGTTCATGATCTCATGATTGTTTTCCTGTTTTCTCCTCCTTTTCTGATGTTCTTTTCTTCCTCCAGTTTCTTACATATAAATTGTTCCCAGGTTTCTTTTGTACATTTCCTACATTTTATTCCTGGGCATTAACACTCTTTCCGATGTCTTTAAATATCTTTGTATGAAAGGCCAAGATCTTTTCCTGACAAAAAAATAGAGGTAATGTTCTTCCCAAAGCTCTTCTTCATATTTTCCCTGTTTCTCTTAATGGCATGGCGATTCTTTCAGTTCCTCAGATTCACAACTTCTAATTCTTCTTGTGTGCATATGCCTTTTGTTTGGCTCTGTGAAATCTTTTGCCAAGTTTCAAGGATCCTATCCTCCAAATGTCCCATGTGTGTTCCTATCTCTTTGCTTTCCCAGCTGCAACCCCATTTTTTTTTGTGTTTTCCCCCTAAGAGAAACCGATTTAATGCTTCTATTCTCAGCATTTCACAGCATGCAGGACTCAAATGTATACAACAGAAGAAAAAAAACAACAATTTTTTGAAGAGCCTTTAATATTTTGATGTCTATTGATCTTAGAACTTTAAATCTCAACAAAGAAGTATTGCGGATCTCCATAACTTATACAGAATTATCTGAATTCTATAAACTTCTCTGAACAGAACGGTTACATGTCAAGAATCCGGGAAGCCTAGAAGATGCCTTAACAGTTTTGAGGTTTTATTAAAGCCACTTTTTAAAAATTATTATTATTATATTAAACAAATGCTCTCTGAGAATCAAAGACTTTTGTTTGTTTGTTTGTTTTTTGTTTTGAGGTGGAGTCTTGCTCTGTCGCCCAGGCTGGCAGCCTCCGCTTCCCTTTTGCAGATTCGGAAGCAGAGCCTGGGGAAGGTCACATGACTTGCCCATCACTTGATCAGCTTGGGGCCAGCTGGGGCCAGACGGGGTCTCCGGGCTGCAAGTCCTTTCCAATCCTATCCCTGCTGCCCTCTGTGACAGTTTCTGCCGATTCAGCATCAACAGTTTGTCCCGCAGCTGCCGTGCACACAAACCTCAGCCATCAGATGTTCCCTGAAGCACAGAGTCCCGTTCTCAGAAGCCAACCAAGCTGCCCTTCTGGGCAGTGCTCTCTCACTTCGCGGCCAGGACATGGGCTGTGACTCTCCTCCTTCCTGTGGAGCATCTTCAGCTGATCCACGTCGTGCACGGTGCTGCAGGCGGGGCAGCAATCTATGCTTGTGACATGAGAGTCTTGGCACACGTGAGGTAGGTAGGGTCAACACTCACACCAGCCCTCCAAGCCTGGGAGGCACTCCTCCTCGACTAGGCAGACAAGAATTTGGGCTGTCTCTGCAGTCCTGCAGGAGCAATCCGCTTCCTTCAGAGGGTCTGTGGATTCTCTCGGCTTTCCTGGTATATTCCTGCAGCAGTTCTGGAGCAAAAGTTCATAATGCAAGTGAGTCTCCAATCTAGTCTTGCCTCCTATCCGCCATGTTTCCCTCGGGAACTCTCCAACCCCATTTCTAAGATTCAAATATCAAGTCCTTTGGAATAGTTTGAATAATTATAAAAATTAAATAATTAAATATAGAATAACTATTAACAATAATTATGATTAATTGTAATAATTATTTAAATAGCCTCTCTGTTCCCAGCCTTCACTGATTCTGTTTATCCTAACTACTGCTCTCAAATTAACCACGTTGAAGCTTAGCTCTGAATATTTATTCTCATGCTGTGAAACTTTGAGGGCTCCTGATTAATTCCAGGTAAAGCCCATGTACTTCAGTCCAGATTTGGGCTTCATGACTCTCATTTCCCATCTCTACCCTAATTCCTCTTTCTCCATGAAAAGTTTCTAGACCTTTTGATTGAAAACAAGAAACAAGAAACAAAAACAAAACAAAACAAACAAAAAAACTCTCTCTCTGATTTCCCACAGCAGAGTCACTTTCCATCTTGCTATATATTCTTATTTATAAACGTGCTATTAGCTCATGAAGAGTAGAACACTGTTTTATTTGTATTTGTATTCCACACAATACTTAGAATAATGACATACACCTTGTAAAACTCATATAATCTTATTCAATTCTTGATTATTTTTTAAATTTAAATTGTTTTAGTGTTTCGTATATACCACCCATCTCTAAGTATTGGGAATACACAGGGGAAACAAAGACATTTCTCTGTTATATGGATTTCAAGGCCTATCAGGAAAGACATTCTGGAAATTATTTTAAAATACAGTGTATGCTTGAGTATTAAATTGTGTTCTGGGTACAGTCTGGCACAAAGGAAAGAGTAATAAAATCTGAGTGGATGACTTAAGGACAGTTTTGTAGAGTAAGAAATCCTGGGAAATCTGGATCTTAAAGTACTCAAAGAAAGTTTATCCAGGAGTATAAAAATGATGAAATCCTAAAGAGTCTGAAGAATTTGAGCAGGGGCCTTGAGGTGTGAAACAGCATGACACATGGAAAGCTACATGCAATTCTGAGTGTCTAGAACACAAGGTGAATAATACATAAAGAAGGAAGGGTAGTGGTAAGGGAATGGTTTAGACCTGAAGCCTTAACTGTAAGCGTATGTGGAGGACTTTGTATACCATCTTAAGAAATGTTGGTTTTCTCCTATAGGGAAGCCATTAAAAGTTTTGAGTAGGAAGAGTAACTTTTCTAGACGTGCTTTTCTGAAAGTCCTCTTTGGTAGAATGGAAGGATTCAAAATGGGAAGCAGCAGAGGCAACTTAAAATTTTGATGGAATACAATAGGCAGAGAGATATTGTCTTAATGCAGTGGCAAAGAAGAGGAGGAGAAAGAACCCAAGGAATGAATGACTGGTAAGTGGGTGGTAATGGAGTCAATGAAGAAAACATACAATGAAGATAAAATGCTTTGGCAGGAAAAGATGTACTCATTCATTCCTTAAAGCTTTGGACTGGCTGAACTTGTGGAGCCTCTAGACCTTCCAGGTATCCATGAGGCAGCTAAACATAGAAATATGATTGCAAGAGGGCAGTCTGTGATGGAGGTATAATTTGGGGTTCATCAAATTTTAGATTAAAATACAAACACGGCTTTGGGAAAAGGATGCAAGGAGAAGATGGCCTAAAGTCTTTCTGTGACGTGATTTGTCATAGTGTGTGTGTGTGTTGAAAAGAAAAATATCTGTGCTTGAAGGAAACTAATTTCATCTTATTTGCTCTACATAATATAGAAAAAGACTGTCTTCCTTCAAAACCCTTCCTGTTTTATATGGCTTAGAGCAAGAAAGATGAAATTAGTTTCCTTCAAGTATGAATATTTTTCTTGTCAACACACACACACACAGCATTTTAAAAAGACCATAATATCTGTTCTTCTTTTCTAATTACTAGTTGAAATGAAAGATAATTTGTGTTAGTGTCTGAGGAATAATGTATTTAAAATACAATGAGAGGAGATATTTTTGATAAAAGTAGAACACGATCTTTTGGTTCCTTACTTCCATTTGTGATTATGTAAAACAAGTAATAACCTCAAAATTTTTGTTATATATTGTCTAGGAGATCAAGTCTTTCTGGAGACAGGAATAAAAATAAAGATGCTCATAGTCTTTCCAGGACTTATTTACTGAGTTTTTGTTTCTAATGTAGAGAAAACATATATTGACTCATCCTTGCAAATGTTTTCAAAAATCCTTAAACTGAGAAAATATTTTGCATACTATCCCATCATATTGTATACTTCATATACTTAAGCCCCCAACTGTGGTACTGACTTATCATTCTTATAAAGTTTAGTACCTTCACTTTTGTTGATATCAATCAAGGCTAATTTGCTTCATTTTATTCTTATTTTACTTCACTTCATAATTGCAACATAATCTTATGAGCTATTTGGCTTCTCCTGAGAGTGACTATATTATCTAAGGGGCATGTGCACTCTCCCAACTTCGTCTATCTTTTCCTTTTCTTCTTTTGTATGAAATCTGGGGGAACATTTAGCGATTTGTTGAGATACAGGATAACCAACGATGCATAAATTTGAGTTTCACTTTGAGTTCTGGGAAAAAGGAAGCAGAATATTTTGTTCAGAAGGGCCATTGGCCCTGGAATTCTTCCTCTTGATTAGTTGCCAGAGGCTGGGCTGCTGATCTCAGAGTCACAGAGGAAGACCCATCTGTTTTCTCAGGCTTCTCTTCTTAAGGAGAGATGTGAAGGAAGCTCTGTGAAATCTCCAGGGACTGGCTGAAATTCTTGAGACAAGTTTATAGTTTAGCTCTGTGAAGAATCATCCATGACTGTTAAGATGAAACATTTTATTCTGCTCAAATATTCTTAGAGAACATTTTATTACTTCAGGAGTTAATTGAAAACAAACAAATAATGCAATATTCTCTTGCTTTTTAATGTCAGTTCTATAATTCAGCTACAAATTTTACAGCAACACTTATTGCCAATAATAAAGGCTAGAAATTATTAACAAACACACGTTTACATATATTGTTTTTATCTCGGATAACTTAAAAGGGATTTTTATATTATGGCTATCATTATATTAGTAATATACTCACTTTGCTGTGTAATTTATAAATTTCTATATATTAATATTTCTTTATCATTCACTATTAATAAAATAATACATTCAGGCATTATTTTTTTAAAAAATATAGTTTAAACAATGAAGTTTATCTAATTGTATTTCATCCTGTACCACATCATAATCATGTTTCTATAATTTGCTCTTACCAGTTTTTTTTTTTTTTTTTTTTTTTTTTTAAGATGGAGTTTCGCTCTTGTTGCCCAGGCTGGAGTGCAATGGCACTATGTCAGCTCACTGCAACCTCCGCCTCCCGGGTTCAAGCGATTCTCCTGCCTCAACCTCCTGAGTAGTTGGGATTACAGGCACCTGCCACCATGCCCGGCTAATTTTTGTATTTTTAGTAGAGACGGGGTTTTGCCATGTTGGTCAGGCTGGTCACAAATTCCTGACCTTAGGTGACCCATCTGCCATAGTCTCCCATCTTATCAGTTTTTAGAATCCATTCCCTCACCAGTTGAAACCCAAATTAAGTTATCCTGCTATCTTGTGGTTGCAACTTTAAATAGCAAATGTTGTATTTAGGAGTTAGAATTCAAACTTAGCTGTTGAGATAGAACAACAACAAAAAAATCAGATCCCTGAGAGAGAGCTAAAGTACCCTGAGAGAACACTTGCTCTTAATCAAGATTTCAATAGTGAGTGATCAAATAGCTTTCCCTCAGTGCCCATGTAGACACTGGGAAGAAGGTAGTCACACTGAAAGGACACTAGAGATAGATTTGGAGCCAGAGAGTAGCTCAGCAGTAATGATTAAAATTATCGCTTAGTGGTCCTAAAGACTTAAAGCTCCTACTAATTTTTTTTTTCAAGAAAGTCAGACTCTGACAAATTGGGCCAAATGATTTTCTAATAGAAAATTAATTCACTGCAGAATTACTACATTTCCTTTTCTTTTTCTGACTCAATCCAGGGTTAGAGTCAAACTCTCAAGGAACTAGCCTTACAAGGATGATGGAACTCCAGTCTTGTGTCTATTTTCCAATGCAGCTTTTTAATTTTGGGTTGCAGCAGTGATTCCTGTTAGAAAGAGAGAAATGTACAAATTTCAGTGTTTCCAGAAGTCTGCACTTTTGCTGGTTCCCTTGTCCTCATTCCCAATCTCAGTGAGACCATTCTTGGGGTAGCTTCCATATTCAGTCTGAGAAGACAAAGAGGACTTATCTTCACACCTCTGCTCTTCTCCAGTGACAGTGCCTTGTAAGAGCCTATGGGGCCACATCATGTTGCTAATATAAATTCTTAAAGCAGTGAAATTCCCATTTTGTGGAGGAAGGATTGGCTTCTATTTATAGTCTTCATTTTCACCCTAAACCCCTAAATCCAAAAACTATGTATAGGAAATCTCATTTTATAGAAACTCCGAAGAATGTCCCAGTAGTTAATAAATAACTTTTAATTACACAGTGTTAACTGCAGAGTGAGTACTAGAACAAAGTCTTTCTGAGTTAAACTGAACGTCTTTAATTTCTTAGATACTTTGTGTTTGATCTATGTTGTTTATGCCTCAGCTTTAATTATTAAACCTTTGTTCACTAAATCCCACTGTAATGTAATCAGCAAATAGATGCACATCTGCTCAGTTCTACCACCACCGTTTAAAAACATTTTTTCCTTTACAAAGCCCTGTATTTCCTCTGACTGATGCTGAAAGTATTAGTGGTGGCCAAGAGGCTTCTGTCACTTAACGAGTAGCAGGTGTGGTCAGAATAACTTATTATTTATCACTTCCTCACCCAGAATATTGTTCTAGGCTTGTAAGACATTCATGCACTTCTCCATCAATGGCCTCTTTATTTCTAAACGAGCGTTTTTGTGTCTGAAATGAACATTACACTTCACACTAAACCTTGACATTCGCTACCTCAGAGACTACCTTCACCTACTGGGGACAGTGATGGAGGTCAGCTAGAGCAACTCTACTAATGTTTCCCAGATTCAGTGATTATTTGAGGTCATGGGGTAAAGTAGTTGGTGGAAAGGAGGGGGTAAGGAGGAAGGAGATGACTATATTTTGATATAGCTTTTATTTCTGGTCTTGATTGTGTGATTGGAAATCCTTCCCACAGTTTGACCACTCCAGATGAATTGGAGCTGATCCATTTGAATTGCTTTGGTTGATGTTCTGTTGTGAAATTAATGAGAAAAATACCTTTTTTGATGCATGATAGTTTTTCTTCTTAAGGCTGAATCCAAATGACGGCCATCTTAAAGATTCATTACATTGGTGGAACATGAATTCTTTGAGAGTAAAGATATTTTAGATTTTGCTGCTTACCTTCCTGGAATTAATCTCACACAATCCTCAGAGCTTCTTGGATTCGTGTTTGATTGAGTTCCTTTCATTTCTTCAGACTTTCTCAGGTCTCTGTTCTTCTGTCAGGATTGGTAGAAATATTTGCAACTGCCACAGACATAAATTTCCTGATTTCATTGTTAAAAGCATCTTGATATCATTCTGAATGAATGTAATCTTACTGTATGAAGGAAAGCTAAGTCTTGTGGCAAGCATTTTCCTTAGTCTTGGTGGGCTTATTGTTCCTTAACAGTGTCTAGATTCATTTGCTTTTCCTTTGCTATGCCACTTGTCCATGGATAAACAACCAGACCTACATAGACGGGTGTTGGATCTTGGGTTTTCTCTTCAGAAACTGCATATAAGTTGCCAGATATTTTTAAAAATGAGTTAACTGAAGGATGGGAGATTAAAAGTTTAATATATTTTTAAAATAAAATTATCAATCTTTATCAGGAACTATTATAATACAATGCTATATGTATTTATAATTATAGTTTAAATATTTATATGAATCTGCACACATTTTTAACAGCTAAAATCATTTTAGACTTTAGCATTTGTATGCTGTCTGGGTTGAAGAACCCTTGAGAATGAAGTTCAAAGTTTACTCACTATGTATTCTTGGGATTAGTCCAGTAAACATCCTTTTCTGGAAGTAAGCTAAGTTTTTATAGCCAAGGTGGTGTTATGTGAAGGAAATGGGAATTCAGCTGCAGTTTTGATTTTGTGAACACCTCAGTAGAGCTTTCGAATATGTAAGAGTTGATTGGACTAGTATCTCCTGTATTTTGTTCTGACCATTTTAGTTCAACTTTCTAATTATTACGTACATATCTAACTTATATTTAAGAAGGAAGATGTCTGTAGAAACCATTTGATATCTAGGTAGTTATAAGCCCACTTAAGCCTTCTTTTCCTGAAAGCAGGAAGACACCATTTGCCAAATGTAAACAAAACTGAGCACCACAGACCGGTTGCTTCTGTAACTAGGAACCCACAACTTCAAACGTTGCAAATTTAGCATTACATAGCTAGGGTGAAAAGAATTTGGTAAACACTTTACATTATTTGAAGAAACATTTATCGATTAAATCTAATATTCAGTATTTGTTACCTTATCTTCTGGTTACCTTTCGGCAAGAATCTACAAAGCATTTTAAGCTTTGAAGTTTCTAGCATTTTTTCCTTAATTTGAACAGACAATAAATCTCCTATTTAAAAGTTTCAGAAATTTAACACATTGTACACTAAAATTTATGGTCTTCTTTCTTTACTTTAAGAATATAATCCAGGATTATCTGCAACCAAATGGGACAGCAATAAACTGATCCAGTCTGTTAGAAATAGAGTAGAAATCATTTAATCCAAGTAGAAGAGAAAGAAGTCCCACCCATATTTTGGGGATTCTGACATTTTTTTTTTACTTGGATCAAATGAAAAAAGTTGAAATGGCAAAATCTAATTAAGGAGTTTTATGAGGAGAGAAACTTGTTCAATGACTCCCTTCTTCTCAAAGGGAACAGTAAGATAGCAAATGTAATGTGGTGTAGAGATGCTAATTCCTTAAGGAAGTTTATACTCCAAACAGATGAGAACAATCTCTCTTCCTTTAAGTATTCAATTTACCAATGGTTGTTCTCAGGTTGGGGTCCTAAGAGAGAATGATGGACCCTAGATACGATGGCTAGATCACCTTCTTGAAATTGACTCAGTAAATATCATGTTTTTTCTAGGGGGTAAAATACCAAGAATAGTGGAACTGGTGTGCCCCTGGAAGTGGGGACACACCTACATGAGTTTGAGCTTTGTAGAGAGGAAGTCTGCAGCAATGTCAGCAATGTCTCAGTATGTCCTTTTATAAGAATCTTTCCCAGTTGGCACTCTTTCTATTAATGATCTCTTCCCACCGTTAGAGAACACAGAGAAGTTAGTCAGAATCCAGCCAAGTAGGCCATGTCCTATTAACCCAGACAATGAAGGTTTACCAATGAATGAAACTACAAATATTAAGAAATATTTCAGAATAAAATGGAGGTGAAAACTTTATAGTAGGAATGAAAAGACTCAGGTTTATCACTAACTTCTTGCTTGCTTTTGATGTGCTTCCCTTTTATAATGAATTATCTCAATGATGTGATGCTCCTGAAAACCAGACTAGTAGAAATCTCCGTGGTAGATATCAGAATGCAGTTTATCCAAATGCAGAACATGTCCTGTTCCTGTCAATTAGGGAGAAAATAAATTATTTCCTAAAGTGTTTATATTTATTTTGAGAGGCACAAATCATAGTTTTGTAATCCCTGAGAAGCCACCGATAACAGATATTTTGAATAAAAGCAGAGTATCAGCCACAGCAAAAACTAAATGCCAGACAAATTGAATTTTTATAAAATTTATGCTTTATCCATTTGTTTTCACTTTGCTGCTAGGTAATTCAGACACTATCTTCTCCTTCAAATTATCTTTAGCAAAGGTCCAACTAATCTTCACTTATGTATTAACTGTGGAGGGATTTTACCTTGCACAAAAATAATCTGCTTTTCAATAAGGACCTCCTGACAGTCAAAGCATTCCAGCTTTAAAGTGAAATGAATGAATGCTGGCAATTCAGGGCCTTCAAAGAGAAAGAGTGATAATTCTGAGGACACTTTTGTGTTCTTTGAATGAGGATCCTGTGAATGGCCCCATATTCCATTGAGGCCATTCTGGTCCTATGTGTGCGGTGAAATAACTTCCTGCCTTGCCTCCGATCTGCCCCAAGCACTGTCAGCATTATAGGGCTGGGCGTGTAGAGTTTATATTTCTACTTGGAAGGGCCTTGAAAGATCCCTTAAGAGAGCTATTACAGTCTTTTGTACCTCTCATTCTTCTTGCAGAGTCTAGAGGGAATTAAGAATTGGGGAGCATTCTGTCTCTCCCCTAAGGGTGATTAAGAATCAAGTTTCTTGAGGATGTAAAGCTATAACCTTCTTAATGGATAGAAACTTCATAAATCTAATCCTGACTGCTGTCGTATATTACTTCCAAAGCTTTTTTGTTTTGTTTTGTTTTTGAGATAGAGTCTCATTCTGTTGCCCAGGCTGGAGTGCAGTGGTGCCATCTCGGCTCACTGCAGCCTCCGCCTCCCGGGTTCAAGCAATTCTCCTGCCTCAGCCTCCCAGGTAGTTGGGATTACAGGCATGTGCCACAACGCTTGATTTGTGTGTGTGTTTTTTTTTTGTATTTTTAGTAGAGTCGGGGTTTCCCCATGTTGGCCAGGCTGGTCTTGAACTCCTGACCTCAAGTGATCCGCCAGCCTTGGCCTCCCACACTGCTGGGATTACAGGCATAAACCTCTGTGCCAGGCCTATTTCCAAAGTTTTCTGTGGGTGTCCTGTTATTTTAAAGAACTTGAATCTAGATGGGACTTTTGGATTTGATTCTGTTTGCTTATGTATCTGTTTTATTCAATTGCTATTGTTAGTGGAAGGAGTTAATGACATAATTCGTGAGGAAGAAAGCCTGGTGGAATTTTAACAATAGCAAGAAACAGTGGTGTGCTAATTTGGTCATTGTACATATCCCAGCTTGGTATCTCAATTTTAACAGTAGCTTATGTGCTAAGTCATGCATACAGATGTTGAAGATACTACCTCAGGAGATCTTTCAGGCTGCGAAGACTATTATACCTAGTGTAGTTTGTTACTGAGATGCTCACACCCTCTAGGGAGCAGCTAATTTGCGCAGCACACATGATCTTTTGCTTGTTGTCCAAGACTAGTAGAATACATATGATTTTTAAGGCAAGCTTTTAACTCGCAGTGCTAGTCTCTGTATATAACTTAAGATATTTAAGAAGTCATAAAATGACAATTTTTGCTATTACATGAAAAATTTTTATCTCATATATAGTATGAAGAATTGGACATTCAGTTATGCATTTGAAATATGCAAGAATGAAGGCCACTTTAAAAAATTGGGTCTATTTTTAAAATATGAAAACAAACTAATAATCTATCTTAGTATGGTATATAGTATTGCATACGTTTGAAAATGGAATCATATTTTGCTGAGCTGGAAATTGCCCTGATGTTCAAAGTGTTTTGTATAAAAAGATTAAACAATATTGAGATTCATCTTTAAAAATAATTTCAAAACTCTCATTAGGGTATACTTTTCTAACACTAGGTTGACTTAAAAACCAAATCTTAGCTTGTGAGAATTAGGGTGTGATCATATAATTCTTGCTCTTTTTCTTTCAGTAAGAACATAGAATTCTATTGATTCCTTTATTAATTTAAATATTTATTTTATGTTATTCAAACTAATAAAATGTGAGAAGTGTGGATTCCTAATAATGATACAAAAATAGGTCAGAAAGCGCCATCCTTCCGCCTTGTATCAGCTGATAGAAGAATGTTCTCTTCAGTTTCTGCAGATCCGTTGTGTGTTAAGGCGCGGGCAAGGGCTAAGGTAGGAGTTGCTTCCTACTCCTTGTACAAAATAGTATCTGCACATTATCAACAGGATGGAAATAACCAAACAGCAGTGATTATGAATGACTTTATCAGACCAATCTTATCTTTTCCAAGCTTAAGCAAGCTTTAAAAAATGGAAATCCTTATTAAGGCTTTGCTCCTTGCCATGATCTAAGGCAGAGCCCTCCAAAACAGTAACCTATAATTGGGGTCTATGAAATGGAGGACTTCCCACAATAAAGTAATTCTGCTTCCTGCATCTGCTGGGAAGTCTTTAGAGTAAATCTAACAAATGTTCACAAGGAACAGTTCCAGAAAATGTTACTTTCTCTTTAAAGGAGATGTGACTGTAATGAGTCTCTCTCTTTCTCTCTCTCTCTTTCTCTCTGTCTCTCTCTCATCTCTTACTGGTTTGCTAGAATTAGATGATACAGTAAAATGAGCTCCATGGCATGGAGGTTGGATTACTTATTTTTGTAAAATTAATTTGTTAATAATGTGTACTTCTAGTCATGGAATTTCCTACTATGTTCTTTTTGGAACTTTTGTCATTAGTCTGAAGACCTACTGTACCTGTTCTTTCTTCTGGATATTTTTCAGTGATCTTTGACTAATCAAAACTAGCATTTTGGCCTGATCTAGCATTATGTAATAAAAATGAAACCCTTCTCCCCCCGGTAAGAGAGCAGTTGTAACTCTATATCTAATTGCCAAGAATAAATAATACTATTTATTTCTATAGAGAGAACTTGAAAATAGTAACACTTACAGTTTTAAATTAGAGGTCCACATAGAATAGTATAACACAAAATGACATGGAATATTTTAGCACAACGGTGGAAACCAAGAGATCTGAACTCTATTAGAGTAAATGACTAGTCAATGACTATAAGCCTTTCAACAATGAGGACTTCAGTTATTCTTATCTGTGAAGTTAAAAAATGGGGTTATAGATGTACTGAATTATTTTTATATTATAAAATTACATAATTTACTGTGAAATTTAAGTGGCACATCCCTTTTTGTGCTGTTCTGACTACTAAATAAGATAGTATATGGAGAGTCCTAATGTGGTGCCTGGGACTCGGGAAAGAATGGATAAATTGCAGTGATGTTCCCGATGGTTTTGTGAATTACGTTTTCACTTAAAACATGTTACTTTAGCAATAACCACAAGATGGCAGTATACATCTTCATAGTTAAGTTTTTTTCTATAATTATGCTGCGGAAGGAACTGGGTGTATTATTGTTTCAGCGACTTCCAAGTGGAACAAATGAAATAGTTTTCTCACTTGAAAGGAGAGCAGTTTTAAGATTTTATGTATACATATATGCACACATCAGTTTCCAACCTGCTGAAGATTACATACCTTGATACATTTTTCACCTAACCACGTGTCTTCTGAAAAACTCTGAATACATTTTGGTCCCCTTCTATGTGGACTGATGCTTCTTGGATAGTGGATTCTCCTTCAGCCTTCATGTCTATCTATGAGGATAAAAGAGAGAAATAAATTATAGTTCAAATTTTGCACTTTGGCTGGTGAATCCTGGGCATAATTTGAGTACTATGTGATACAACCTCAAAAATGAGGTGATTTTTTAAAATAACAATTTTCTTTTTAATGAAATGAAGGCTAGCTAGCTAGAAAACATAATCTTAGTTTAAAGAGTAATGAAAAAGGAAATCTGTTAAAGAGTCATGAAAAAGGAAATCTGTTTAAAAGATTAAAGCCATTTGAAATCTATAAATGAGCATTGAGTAGGGGAAAATGTGTTTTTCTGTGATGGTACACATTGCACATATTTTATTCCAGTACGATTAGCATGGAAGTGTCAGTTCTTACTAAGAAGAGTTGGAACTTACACGTTCATCATCACCGTGTTCTTTAAATTGATTTTTTTTTTTTTCCCCTATGGTGGATTTCTTTTTGTTTGAAGGGTCCAATTTAGTTCAGAAGGAAACATTTGACAATGAAATATGTAGGAGCCACATGTATATATTATAATTATTTGGCTAGTATATGACATCAGTTAAGTTATACAGAAAGTCAAAATTAAAATTCTGATTCTTTCAAATGAAAAACGATCTCAATTTTTGTTTCCTGTGAAAGGTTATTTGTATAAATTGACCTGTATGGCACCAAAATAGTAAGATGTCTTATAATTAAGTTTGCTCATAGAAAACATTAAAGAAAATGATTTTTATTAAAATAAAGATACACATTTATGCACATTTTTTAAAAGCACTGCAAAAAAATAAAGGTTTGTAAATGAAGGAACTCTGGACTGACGCTTGCCCATATTGAGAACATAGAAACACCATTGATATATTTCTTCACATTTATAAAATTACACAAAAGTTATATACAGCGAATGGAGAATAAAACCATACCTCTGTTGTAGTATTCCAAGAGTATATAGTATAGTGTATATTTTATCTATAGATCCTCATTGCCCTCTTTTAATGAAGGTAAATGATAGACATTATTCTAAGTTGGAAGATGAATTAACTTAGAAAAATAAAAATTGTTTCAAAACTCTGTTAAATTGTTTTGATGCAACCAACTTACTTCTTCCTCCATCCCTCCTTTCCCTCCCTCCTTTCCCTCCCTCTTTCCCTCTTTCCCTCCTTCTTTCCTTCCTTCCTTCCTTCCTTCCTTCCTTCCTTCCTTCCTTCCTTCCTTCCTTCCTTCCTTCCTTCCCTCTCTCCCTCCCTCCCTCTTTCCTTCTTTCCTTCCTTCCTTCCTTCCTTCCTTCCTTCCTTCCTTCCTTCCTTCCTTCCTTCCTAAATCAGCCAGCATCATAAGAATTCTGAGAGCTTTCAAAATCTTCAGCTTAGCTCTAATACTAGCTCAACTATAATTATTGTAATTTAAAAAAAAAGAAAAAAAGAAAAAGGCAAAGCCACAGATTGAACTGTTGATAAAAAGAGCAGCTTGGATGGGGACATTTAGATGGGAAGAGAGTGGTAGTGGTCACCATAGAAGTAGGTCAAGAAATCTTATCTGATTTTCTGGTAGTATAAAAATGTAATTGGTGATACACTTCAGTAATGCCTTATTTGATATGATAAAGTATTTTAATTTAATTTGATTAAAGTCACTTTAACTCAGCATCCACTATGTAGAGGGTTATTCCCTCCAAAAATATTTTTTTTTCTTCTTGTACTTGGCTGAAGTATAGTGACTAGATTCCTGGATAAAGAGCCTGGCATTTTGAGTTACTGTTCTGGCATTTACAAAGCCACTCAAACTCTTTGCTAAAGTCTTCAGTTTTTCATCTGTACAACAAACATCTTTTGCTAGAAAATCTCTGATGTCATGGTCAGGGCTCATGTTCTAGATCACCTAGACCAGTTTATTTTCAAGACTTTGTTCTATATAATTTTAAGGTTTTCTCAGAAACATATAGGGGCTGCCTTTGCAGAAATTGGTAAATATACTGCTGGCCAAGTTTCAGCCAGAGCAACCTCACCTTTACCTTCACTCATGTGGATAAGAAGTAAGCTTTTATTTGAAGAAGCTCTCTACCTTAAAATGGTTGAGAGCCACTGATCTGGTCTGGATTTTCCTCTCCCCTTATTTTATAGAGGAAAGACAAAGATCCAAACAGGTTAAGTGGTGGGTTTAGGTCACATGGTGTAAATAGAACTCCAGCCACAACCCAGGTCCTGACCTCCAGGCTGCAGCCCTGCACCTCCACTACCCTTCCCTGTGCTTTGTTTCTGCTACCTCTCTGCATTTCAAGCATGAATCTCCCACTTCTTCAAGGGGTAGTTCAGCCTATTGAAGAATAATATCTTCTTTTCTCTATTGGCACCAGTATGATGGAAAACAGAAACTTACTCATTCTTCTCCACTCTGTTTTAATGTACTTAGTAACAAATGGCTTCAACAAATTCTGCTAGCTAATTGTTGTTATAGAGAATGGTTCAAAATAATATGTTTCAAAACCAAATTGCTATTTTCAGCACATGTCACCCAATATTTAATAGCATAAGACCATCCAACCCCATTCAGCAGATCCAATATTATATAGAGAGTACATTTTTGCAAACTAGAATAGAGCACAGTGGGAAGTTATATGACTCAAAGTAAGACTTGAATGGATGCTTTATTATGGCCATGCTCTAAAGCATAGAACTCCTAGGTCTTGATTGCATATTTGTCAGTGTGTTGGAGCAGAACCAGAGATGAGGTCTGAGGAAATTCTTTGCTCTGCCAATACGGGTTTATTGACCCACCTGTGTGTGGAGGTGTGCTGACCATTTATTCAGCAACAAGACTTGATTAGGCAATTTAATTACTACAAGAAACTTACTCAGCTGATTGTCAAAGAATATGGATTTGCCCTTAATCAGCAGTTCAGAATATTTGCACTGCAAGTTCTAGCCAGAGAACATAATTTTGAATTCTTTGCTGTTCAATTCCTATCAAAATCTTGCTTTTGAGAAATTATAATCAAGGAGGATTGACTCAGACTACAAAAGTCATTGAATGTATTTTAAAATCTTTGTATTACACCATCAGAATGTTGCACACTTACACCATGTAGCCTCTTCTAAAATTGATTTAAATCAATTGTATTGCGCATGTGACATTAACTCGTATGGACTAAACAAAGGAACCCTACTTAAAGTTCTTAAAGGGGTATCACTAAGGAAGTGGGTTGTTACATCTCATAGTATGATTTTAATGAAAATTTATGGATGAAGTTCTTTTCAGATATCTAGTATCAAGAAAGATATCTGTACCTAAGTTTAAAAAGAATTCTTATGAATACCATGAATGTTTTTACTGGTTTTATTTCATTCTTTGTTTTGATTGCTAGGAAGCACTGAGTTGAATCTGCAGCCCACCTCTATCATATATATTAATAGGTGCATTTATAAAATGCATTTTTAAAAAATTTGCTAAATTTTTTGTTTCCATTTCATATGTTTTACCTTATTATTTGTATTATGAAAAGAAGTCATAGATTTATTTCTTTTCCAGAATAATAAATACATATGAACATAAATAATCAAATCTTGAGGTTAAGGATAATAAGTATAGGCACCTGAGTATTAATCTGGGTGTCTGTGCTATCTCTTGTCCTAGTCATTACCAAGACATACTACCTCTCAATCCTAGTCATTACCAAGACATATTACCTCTCAATCTCTATCTGTTTCTCTTTTTCCGCACTTCTAGTTCTACTTCTACTGGCAGTAGAGCTGCAATTAAAGAGAGAATTGACTGTGTTCTCTTGTGGTCAGTGAGAATAAATGTAAGCAGATCCCAAGAATCATGTCAAAGGTATATATGACAAAGGGAAAAAATGTTAAATTGATGCCTGGAAAGAAGGTAAACGAAGAGGAGAGGACCCAGGAAACTGTAAGACTGGATACTTCCTTGGGGAGGGGGTAGAAAGGAAACTTTGGAACTATTTCCCTTAAGAAGCAGATATGAAATTTAAAGGACAAATTAGTTATCTGGGTGATGAGCATTGCACACCTCTGCTCTGTTTCCACTTGTAGTCACTAATAAATAATCTCAATGTTAATTATAGGAATGCATTTTTTTTGTGTGGAATTTGAGGGGATGGGTTTCCTGTCTGGGGCCATAGGGGCAGCAGAGAGGGAGAATGCAAGGTCATGGGAGCTCAGATGACCAGGTTAGTTTCTGATACTGAGAAACTATCATTCTCAGGGAGTGGCTTAAGCTTCCCAAAGTCAAGAAATTGTGTAGGAAGGAAGAAGATTCTAGTCAAATTTACTTAAATCTCTGAATGACAAAAGACCATACTGATATTTGTTAGAACAGGGTAATCACACAATTTATTATCCATACCAGGATACTTTTGAGGGTGTAGAGGGTGTTATTAATAAATATGCTGTAACAACAGGTGTATATCTGCATTGTCTCAGACACAATGGGACAAATGTCTGCTCCACATATAACACTTAATCGTTTTTCATTATATTGCGCAATGACTTGAAATGCACTTTTAGGAAATATCTAGTTGCAATGAGTATTTACAAATAATCTTGAATATACACACTTAAATATTCAACCTAAGCTGAAGCTCACCCATGACGTATTTTCCAGTTTCCCCCACTCTTTGCTCTCCTCCTTTTTGACCATAGACCAAGCCATTCTAGATTGACTTATCTTTCTCTTTGATACCATGGACCCATTCCATGTCTGAATTCTCAGTTACAGGCCTAGGCTATATCACATAGTAGTTTTGTCAGTATTCTTCACTAAACCTTATTACTCATGGTTTATACTCCTATAACATATCATAATCCCTGGCACATAAAATATATCTAGTAATTATTTATTAATTGAATGAATGAGTTGAAATATCCTTTGTAGTCAATGCCACACATCTTTTTAATTCATCATCTCTTATGCCAACATGCTCTGAAGCAGCAGGCTGAGTTTTATACACTTGTACCATGAAAGCGTACCGGCGCTTGGGTTAGACTGCTAGGTTGAAGGTAGGAGAGGAGCTGAGAGGTGTAATGGATAAGAATTGCTGTCAGTCAATTCCTGGGAGCATCTGAGCCTAAGTGTTGATCTTCGTGATGCCAACTTTTCTCTCAATACCTGCAGGGAATGCATTTCAACTTTGAGAGAATGACTGACTTTTGTTGGATTTTCTGATCTTATTAAACATGTTTTCTTCTAATGCACTGCCAACAAACCACAGATTTCTAAACATTTTGAGATCTATGATTTTTCATATTTTGAAAGGCTGTGCACTGACAAAGCTACGTTGTGGGAGGTGTGAGAGCTGACATAATAGACTGCAACAGCTCTCTGAAAGGAGCATTAAAATCTGTCTCCTACAATAAATTTGTATTCCATTTAGAATCGGTCTGATTTTTTTTTTCCCCTGTGATACTGAAGATTAAGAAGATGTACATAATTTATTATTATCTGCTTTTTAGGAGGTGTACTGCTAAATTAATGTATGTTTGAAATGTGTTCTGTTTCTTCCAACTTTTGAAAGTTAATAATTGCTCTTTCAAAATTGATTAACTTCAGCAATAATGAGGAAAATGATATTAAATATTTATCAGGTAGATGCAACTCAGAAAAGTGAAAAGATACTTTTCCCAAGGTTATGTTTGTTGACATGTAAGGTAGTCTGACTTAATTCTTTCTTGGTCCTGTTCCATTTTACAGACCTTAAATGACTTCTGGATTTGATGTGCTGCCATGTTATCATTACCTTTCATCTCTTCAACATCTTCCTTCTTCAAAAACATTATGTACAGCAACTGTAATAGGCATCTGTTGTTGCCCTTATTGCCTGGCATCTAATTCCCCTCTTATTCAAAATTGTTGTTCAATTTTGTTTTGGGACACCAAATCTCTCCTGATGGCAGCTATGTGTTCTGAATAGTCTCTACCCTACTTTTAGTTACAGCCTTGAGTCATCATCAACTAAACCCAGCCAACAATCCCATTCTTCTAGCTATTCCAAACTTTAATCAGAGTCAATGAGACACAAGATGTTTACTGATGTTTCTAGAACATGGATGTTTTCTCTCTTCTCATGGTTGATATGGTGTGAGCATGCAATATTTGGAACTGTAGTAACCATTGGTTATTACCAGGTCTATTACCAACCCAGAACTGTTGGTAGGCCCCTTTGGAGAGCTTGAGGACACAGTAAATACCATTGATAGAAAAGCAAAGGGACAGAGAAGAATGGAGTTTTTGTGACCACTTTCAAACCACTGGATGAAGCCTCTCCTGGATTCAGATCTGCCTCTGGATTTGCAGTAAAATCAGCCAAGTATGTATTTCCTTTAGAAGTTTCAAGCTAATTTGAGTGGAGATTTCTATTCCTTACAACTGAAAACATTAACAAAGAAACACTTGATATGTAGGGATTTCTGAATAAGTCAGAAATGTTTTGATTTATCACAGTTTTCAGATTAGAAGAGTGATAGGGAAGAGTGGAAATTGAGATAGGAAGTTAGAATTGACTTGTGGGGGGTGGGACATTTGATAACAGAAGAAGAATTGATTGCATCACCATTTTGGGGAATGGATAGGAGTTACCACTTCTAAACAAACAGTCTTTCCTACCAAAGATCCTTGAACTGAGAAGAGGTATCTTTCATGACTATAGTGGGTAGTGGAAACATTGGTTATAGAATGTCTGTAAAATCTAATATTGATTATGACTTGTTGAAAAGATGTGATAGGCAGTTTATATTGGGTGTACCGCTTTATAATTTCTAACTCAAATGAAATTTTTTTTTTGGAATATTTTCTGAAAAAGCATAGGTAACATACAATATTTGCTACGTTAAATGTTAACTGTTGCAATTTTTTTGGCATTATCTCAATCATGTACAGTATCTACTTCTGTAATCTACCTCATTATTCATTCTCTTTTTTCCATTTATTTTATATTCTTATACTATATTTTTCATTTTATTTTATTTATTTTAATTTATTAAACAATAGTGTCCTTGGATTGCAACCACAGGAGTTACCTAGTATTACTACTAGTACCAATCATTAAGAAATTTCACTCTCTATATAGCCCATGATCTTTTCGCTTTCTGAGAAACATGTTTTCATATCTAGGGTCTATAAGCTATAGAACCTAGTGAAAACATAAATCACCAAAAACATACACGGCCTTAGACTTATCTTTCATAAATGATCCAAAGAGATTTAGAAATTATAGAGATCATTCACATGGGTATAAATTAGTTCTACTTTAAAAATTAAACTGGTAATAAATTAGATAGGATCTCTAGAACACAGTTTTTCTAGGGAATCAACTCAAATGTAATAAGGAATTGCCAAGGAAGTATAAAATGAGAACAGCCAATTTTCTAACCTGATAATACAGGTTTTTTTTTGTTTTTTTTTTTTAATGCAACAGACACAAAGTAGTCATTTTGTTCTTTTTAGACAAATTCCTATGAAATAAAAATTAAGTGATAATTCTGCTGTATTTGACTGTTTTCCTAGCATAGAGTTTCACCTTAAATTTTGGTTTAATATCTGGACCACTTTTACTTACATGATAACATTTTCTTTTGAAAATAATTTCAACATTTTGACTTTATCTTCCTAATGCTTTTTGTAGGTAGTAAGGTAATTGAGGGAGAGAAGGTAATGTGGGAAACAAGTTACTGTTATTTCTTCTTTTTCTCTATTTCATATGCTTCCTCTATTTAACAAGATACTTTGCCTTCCTGTGGCTCAGGGTCCCTATACCTAAACTGTTCTTTATAATATTATCCACTTTATTGGTTTGTTGTGAGGATGAAATGAGTATGTATATTTGCAGCACTTAAAAATCCTTAGAATTGTATGCATGGTTTATGGGTTTCTATACATTCTACAAGCGGAGTCACCGACTGCCTTTTCTTTAGACTCTCTTTTCACAAATATTTGGGTAGAGAATAGCCTTAAAATATAGAGATAGTATCTCCCTCTGGAAGAGATGGCAGGTTTACATACCATCCAGTATAATTAAAATAATATGTTATTCAGAGTGAAGATCAAACTGGTTCGTTAACTTCTCATGATAAAAGATCATTATAAAAAATCATTCCCATGTAAAAGGCTTTTGTTCTCCTGTAATACAACCCACTCTGTGTGCAGGCTAACTTGTCCCTCTTTGTGTCACCCTGTGAGAACTGAGGTTCAGGAAACTGGTGAAAATGTGGATGTTCTGGGTACTCTCATTGCTGTGGGTAAGAAATACTTTTGTCTCTGATCCAGGAAACTTGTGTTTTCTTCAGTTTTCTTGATACTGTAACAGGGTAACTTCTTAGCTTGAAGTAGAGTAAAAGCTCAAACTCTTCACAGTTCCTAACAAAGTGTGTGGCACATAGAAAGTGCTAAATGTGTTATTTATTGTTGTCATTATTATCATCATCATTCTTTTCACAAAATTGAATTCTTTGATTAAGAGGGAACTATTAAAATATATTGTGAGTACTTCTGTTTATAATGGAGACTATGCACCAATTCCTGGTGCAAATCCAACTGCACACAGAAATACAAAGCTTACAGTAATGCACAATGCTAACCAGTTAGCAAAATCTATTATTTACACATTCAAAATCAATGTAAAAAATAAAAGCAAAAATCAGATTCCTCAGAAACAAGAAACAGTAGCAAGACAGACTATATGCATTATAGTTACAGGCATAAATTTTAACTAACTTATTAAAAGACAACCCAGATAGAGTTCAAAACAAAAAAAAAATTATAATGTGTATGGGAACATATCCAATAGAGAATAGCAAAACATAAATAATTAGTATAAATTATAAAACAAAAAGAAAAAAAATACTGTAGGGCAATCAGACAAAATTTTAAACAATGTAGAAATGAATGTATAAACATTATATATTAAAATAGGCATATGTTTTATGAACACTGCTATAAATTGAATGTTTGTGTCTCCCCTAAATGTATATGCTGGAGCTTTGATTCACAGTGGGATAGCATTTGGAGGTGAGACTTTTGGGAGGTGATTAGATAATGGGGGTAGAGCATTCATGAAGTAATCAGTGCCTATGTAAGAAAAGTGAGAGAAATGGCCTCTCCTTCTCTATCACTTAAAGGAATAGCAAGAAGGTGCCTATCAGTAAACCAGGAAGAAGGCCCTTACCAGACACCAAATATGCTGGCATCTTGATTTTGAATTTCACAGCATCCAGAACTGTGAGAAAAAAAAAAAAAATGTTGTTTAAACCACCCAGGCTATAGTATTTTGTTATAGTATCCTGAGCAGAGTAAGACAATCCCATTGTACAATAAAAAATATTTATTAATTTAGTCACTTATTCACTCAACAAATAAAGAATATGGGAAAATCAGTTGAGAGGCCATTGCTCTCAGTCAGTTGGCAGATGTTGGCAAGTTAGTGATGCCAATGGAGAATGATGAATAGATTTGGCATATATTTATTTAACAAAGTGAAATCAATGTGTAAGTCGGTAGAAGGTTTATGGACGAGGGCCAAAAATGATTTCAAGGTTTTATAATCAATTCATTGATACTGATGTTGTTCTTTGAGTTAGGAAACACTTGGAGAATATGCCAGGTTAGAAAAATAACAAATTTTCTAATAACAAAATATGTAGTGCAAAAATAGGAAAAATACAAAATCAGAGACTAATTGACTGAAATGTGTCACTGGAGACTTTATAGCAATCATTCATTTATCAAGATATTAACTGAAAGTTTAAATAATTATAAATAAAATAATTATTATTTGTGATAATACATAAACATGTATGTATGGTGTATACACATAAATACCACAAAGAGATGATGAATTATTTGTGTAAGTTCATAGGGACATTTTTAAAATCTCATATTATTATTTCCAGTTATTGCCAGATGCAGTAATAACTAAATAAGGAGTTAGAGTAACATAATTTATAATATTGTGTGTTTGTACATGTATAAACTGTGAAACAAGAACTGTATTATCTTTACATGCCATTAAAACCTTTCCAAAAATAGTTGTCATAATTGTCCACAATGAAATCTCAATAAATTTAAAAAGACAAAATTATACAAATCACACAATGTAACAAAACTAAAAACTAGTGACAAATTTGAACAACAAATCAAAACCAAATAAAAATTTTAAAATACAGTCTCACAGTTAACTATTGAGCTAAGAAAAAATTAAAAATACTATTTCAAAGTATTTATATAGCAAATTCTGAACATTTCATGTCAAAACTTAGAGGAACCATTAAAGATATACTCAAGACAAATTTTAAAAAGGGGTAAAGAAATATATTGAAAAGAAGAATGGAAAAAAGAAAGAAAATGAATAAAGGAAAGAACAAGGAAGGAAGGTAAATGGGAGGGATGGAACAAAGGAAGGAGAGAGGAATAAGGAGAAAGGCAAAAAGAAGGGAGGGTAAGAGGAAAAAAGGAAGGGAGGAAGGCAAATGACTCAACTCTAAACCAAATAAATAATTGAAGACAGCTTAAGCAGACAAGTAGTAAACATAAAAGCAGAACATTAAGCATTAGTGACAGGAAACACACACACACACACACACACACACACACACACAGAATTGTAAGTACACCCAATGTCTATTTTGTTAAATAAAACCACAAAACCAAGTTTAATTTCTTGTTTTTCAGATCCAACTGGGAGGGGTATAAATCACAAAATTAAGAATGAGATAATGGAGATAATAGATGTGGAAGTCATAGAAACATTTTAAGAAAATAATATTTACAAACTTTTGCTAATAAATTTGAAAATGTCAATGAAGAAGTAATGTTTTTCTGACAAATATAAACTCTGAATCTTTATTCACAAAGAAAAGCCTGAAAATTAACTGTATCAGTCTGTTTTCACACAGCAATAAAGATATTGTGTGAGACTGGGTAATCTGTAAAGGAAGAGGTTTAATTGACTCACAGTTCCACACAGCTGAGGAGACCTCAGAAAACTTACAATCATGGGAGAAGGTGAAGGGGAAACAAGGCACTTTTTACATGACTGCAGGAGAAAGAAAGGGAGAAGAGGGATGTGTCAGACACTTATCAAACAGCCAGATTCTGTGCAAATTCACTCACTATCATGATAACAGCATGGGGGAAACTGCTTCTATGATCCAATCATCTCCCACCAGGTCCCTCCCTTGACATGTGGGGACCACAATTTGAGATGAGATTTGGTTAGGGACACAGAACCAAATTAATATCATTCTGCTCCAAGCCCTCTCAAATCTCATGTCCCTTTCACATTTCAAAATCAATCATGCCTTCCCAACAGTCCCCAAAGTCTTAACTCTTTCCAGCATTAACTCCAAAGTCCAAGTCCAAAGGTCCATCTGAGACAAATCAAGTTCCTTCTGCCTATCAGCCTGTAAAATCAAAAGCAAGTTGTTACTTCCAAGATACAATGGGGGTACAGACATTGGAAAAATGTCCCCATTCCAAATGGAAGAAATTGGCCAAAATAAAGGGGCCACAGGCCCCATGCAAGTCTGAAACCCAGTCAGACAATCATTAACTTTTAAAGCTCCAAAATCTCATTTGAGTCCATGTCTCACATCCAGGGCACACTAATGCAAGGGGTGGGCTCCCAGGACCTTGTGCAGTTTCACCCCGTAGCTCTTCAGAGTATGGTCTCTGTGGCTTTCTTGAGCTGGCATTGAGTGCCTAAGGTGCAAGCTGTTGGTGGATCTACCATTCTGGGGTCTGGAGAACAGGGCCCTCTTCTCACAGCTCCACTAGCCAGTGCCCCAGCGTGGACTCTGTCCAACATTTTCTCCAACCCCACATTTTCTTTCCATGCTGCCCTAGCAGAAGTTCGCCATGAGGACTCTGCCCCTGTGCAGACTTCTGCTTGGACATCCAGGCGTTTTCATACATCCTCTAAAATCTAGGTGGAGGTTCCCAAAGTTTAGCTCTTATCTTTTGCATAACTGCAGGCCCAACTAAACATGAAAACCACCAAGACTTGGGACTTTCACCCTCTGAAGCAGTGGCCCCAGCTGTACTTTGGCCCTTTTAGCCATGGCTGGAGCTGGAGTGGCTGGGAAACAGAGTGCCACGTCTCAGGGCTGCACAGAGCAGTGGAGACCTGGGCCTGGCCTACAAAACCACTTTTTTTCCTCTTAGGCCTCCAGGCCTCTGAGGGGAGGGGCTAGTGAAGATCTTTGACATGCCCTGGAGACATTTTCCCCATTGCCTTTGCTATTAACATTTGGCTCCCCATTATTTATGCACATTTCTGCAGCTGATTTGAATTTCCTCTCAGAAAATGGGCTTTTCTTTTCTATCACATGGTGAGGGTGCAAATTTTCCATGCTTTATGCTCTGCTTCCCTTTTAAACATAAATTCTAATTTTAAATCACCTCTTTGTGAATGTATATAACTGAGCACTTTCAGAATAAGCCTGGTTTCCTCTTGAATGCTTTGCTGCTTAGAAATTTCTTCCACTAGATACCCTAAAATATCTGTCTCAAGTTCAAAGTTCCACAGATCTCTAGGGCAGGGCAAAATGCCACCAGTCTCTTTGCTAAAGCATAGCAAGAATGACCTTTGCTCCAGTTCCTAGTAAGTTCCTCATCTCCATCTGAGACCACCTCATCCTGGACTTCATTGTCTGTATCACTATCAGCATTTTAGTCAAAACCATTCAACAAGTCTCTAGGACGTTCCAAACTTTCCCACATCTTCCTGTCTTCTTCTGAGTCTTCCAAACTGTTCCAACCTCTACCTGTTACCGAGTTCCAAAGTTGCTTCCACATTTTCAGATTATCTTTCTAGCAGTACTCCACACTTGCTACCAATTCCATTATCAGTCCTTTTTCACACTGCTATAACAATACTGAGACTGGTTAATTTATAAAGGAGAGAAGTTTAACTCACAGTTCTACATGGCTGGGAGGCCTCGGGAAACTTACAATCATGGCAGAAGGTGAAAGGGAAGCAAGGCACCTTCTTCACAAGGTGGCAGGAAGGAGAAGTGCTGAATGAAAGGGAAAGGGCTCCTTATAAAACCTGCAGATCTCGTGAGAACTCACTCACTATCATGAGAACAACATGGGGGAAACTGCCTCTATGATCCAGTCACGTCCCACCAGTTTCCTCCCATTGACATAAGATGATTACAATTTCAGATGAGATTTGCGTGGGACACAGAGCCAAACCATATCATTAATTATAATACTAATGTGAAAATCAAGTTAAACTTTATTTTATATCATAACTGAAAAGAAATTCAATATTAATTAAAAAGTTAAGTACAATAATTGAAATCATCAATGAAGCACAGGACAAACTTTTAAAAGTTGTATTGCAATGCATGACATAGAAATTTAAAAAAAAACTCTTTATATTAAAAATAAAAACGACTAAACAACCCTTTATAAACTCTTGGACACTATATATGTGCTATTACATGTGAGACTTACAACAATTCATTGAACTTGTTTTATTATTACCATCATTTTACAGAGATAAACTGATGTTGAAATAAATAGCCCAAATAACATCATAGTGGATTTGATGCAAAGAAAAGAAAAATAGAAAAAATTATCATAGCATTACTTCAAAACAACAGATGACAGAATCAGACTTTTACTAAGTTCTTGTAAACTCTCAAAAACTTAAAATCCATGTTCTGTGTAAGCCAAATGTGTATGTAAAAAGAAAGGAAGACTATACACTTCTTTTTTTTTTTTTTTTTTTTTTTGAGAGAGTCTCACTTTGTTGCCCAGGCTAGAGTGCAGTGATGTGATCTCGGCTCACTGCAACCTCCACCTCTTGGGTTTAAGGGACTCTTGTGACTCAGCCTCCTGAGTAGTAGTTGGAATTACAGGTGTATGCCACCATGCCCACCTAATTTTTGGAGTTTTAGTTGAGGCAGGGTTTCCCCATGTTGGCCAGGCTGGTCTCGAACTCCTGGCCTTAAGAGATCCACCTGCCTCAGCCTTCCAAAGTGCTGGGATTACAGGCGTGAGCCACCATGCCTGGCCTACACTTCAATTTTTGAAGTTAGCAAATTCTGATAACAAAATCTAAAAATTAAAGCCCAGAAAACATAGCTTTATATCAAATTGATATTAATGTGAAAGTTCTAGAAAAATAATATCAACCATTCAATTTAACAATTACAACAACAAAAAACACAGGCTTTCAAAATATGTGATAAAGTCCACAAGCCATTTATGTGGATTATTAATACAGACCAGGAATAGAAAAATAGTCTTTAATACATGAGAGACAACAATGTCAACCTTAAACAGCCAATGTTCAACTTAATTAAATATAATCAGGAGAAAAAATAACAGTTTTTTACCACTTTACAAAGTGATTTAAGATAATGACTTAAGATTTGGTCAAAGATTTATTCACTATAATATTCATTTGTCCATTGTTTATAAGTGAAAATTTCAAAATGATGTAAGTGACTAAGATAGAGGAATGGATAAATAAATTTTGTTATGTAAGTGTGATGCAGTATGTGACCTTTAAAAGTCATATTTTTAATAAATAATGGATTGGATAATGTTATGATATAATGTTAAGTGTGATACAAAGCAATATACACAATCAAAATATGGCATTTCACCAGATATATAAATGTAATATTTTATGTCCTTAGAAAAAGGATTAAAAATAACAAAAACTATTCAAAATAAGCAAATATTTCAAGATAGTACAGAAATTATCTTTTTGAGATTTCTGTCTTAGCCAGTTTGAACTGCTATAATAACAATATTGTAGACTGGGTAGCTTAAACAACAGAAATTTGTCTTTCCCAGTTTGGAGCCTGGAAAATCAGGATCAAGGCGTTTGTAGATTGGATTCCTGCTGAAGGCTCTATTCTGGTATGCACATCTTCTTGCTGCAACCTCACGTAGTGGGGACAGAAAAATAGCTTTAGCCTGTTTTTTCTTACGAGGCCACTAATCACATCGTGGTGGCTCCAACCTCATGACCTCACTGATACCGAATTATCTCCCAAAGACCTTACCTCTGAACATCATCCTATTGGAGAGTAGAGTTTCTACATATACATTTTTTCATGGAGGGCACAAACATACAGTCCATAACTGTTGCCTTTTTTTTTCGTATTTTTATACACATTTTGCACTTTTCTTTTTTTTTTTTTCTGTAAGCTCCAGCTACCTTTTAAATATGGAAAATATAGTAGTGTTTCTAATAGCAACAGAATTAGTAAGAGCCTAAATTTCCTTCATCCAATGGCAAATAGGTAACTAATAGTATGGAGCAGTCATACTAGAGAATATCACTCAGTTGTTAAGAAGCATAGAAAGATCCCAAGACATGCTTGTTTAAAAATCAACAGGTATCATGTTACCTCTGAAAGAGGCCCATCCAGAAGGCTTGCTCTTAATGCTGAAATTGTGGACTCGTTGACTTAAAATTACTCTTTTAAGTGTGTGAATCCACAATTTCTATCCAAGCCACAACTAAGCAGCAGAGAGAATGCACCAGAGATTGAGCATATCAGTGAATGAGTCAGCTTCCAATTTCTTAGTAAAGAAAAAGGTGATATTGATGAAGGATAGGATCTAGGGTCCCAGAGACCCACCCAGTGACCCCACAAGCAACCCTTGCTGATGGAAGTGTTATATACTTCCATCTTCTTTCTTATGTTGTTGTGCGATGTGACCTACTTTCAGTGCACCAAGTCCAGCAACAATTTATACAATCTTATTTATCTGGGGACAAAGTCATATATAAATATGAAGCAAAAACACATACTCAACTATTCACAGTCATTGTCTCTAGAAGGAAAATACACAATTGAGGGAATATATGGGGAATTTAATCTTTTTCTTTGCATACTTTTATACTGTAATTTTTTCAAAACTCATCCCTCAATTGGGTAATAAAGAAAAAAGTGATACTTGTTGCTATCTCTAGACAATGATTATGTAGGTCTTCTTTGCTTTAGTATACAAGTGAATAAAATTATAGCTTGATTAACAACTCAAATATAAAAGAGAATAATAGTTAGTCAAGGAAACTGCCAAACGAGTTTATCAGGTTGGCCTCCAAAAGCTTGAAAAGGGCAACTATTCAGTACTACAGCCAATTTAGGATGTTTTATTAGCCATGTGGCCAAGGTACATTGGCCAGCTCCTTAACAGCTCTTTACTAGCTCCTTAATCTGTTTTTTTTTTTGTTTTTTTTTTTTTTAATGAATGAATCTTTGTTCATGACCTTCAGGAAAGGATGTTTTAGCCAGAAGGATCAGTGGAATGTGTCAGGCATCAGGAATTCAGATATGTATAATAAGCTGCCTCTGCCCTCAGGGAGCTTGCTACCCAGCAGGGAAGGCAGGCCATTATAGGCACTATCAGTACAGGGTCCAGCGCTAGTCTCTGGGGTCAGACCTGGGTTAGTGCTACTGTGTGATCTAGGGAAAAAGACCTAACCTCAGTTCTGCTCAGCTCCTCACCTATAATGGAGAGTAATCATGACATCTACTTCTTTAGGTTACTGTATGGAGAGAGAGAGCGAACATATGTAAGGTTACTATTTAAATACATTATTTTGATGCATAGTGACAGAAGCTATAATAAAGGTCAGCAAAAACGATATTTGCAGTAGCCCCATTAGGTAGCCCATTGAGAATTCTCATGTATAATAGATAACTTTTGTATCCTTGGTTCTTAGTATGGGCACATGAGTCCATTAGCAGGATTTCTGCCTCTCAGGAGAGGTCTGACAAACTGTCCTGGGTATTCAAAATTGTCCCTTTACTATAAGTGTCAATCTCCTGTGTTCATAGAAAAACATACTCACAAGCAATGAAGAGATCCCAGTCTGGGTTCTGATGTTGACTGGATGGGGTAGGATGGGGAGATACGTATTCTTTTCTGCTGTAGACCTTTTTTTTTTTTTTTTTTTTAAATCCGCTGTAGACTTTTATGAAAGTGGCTTGGTGCCCAGCAAACAGAAAGCTAGATCTGGTTTGTAATGCGTCCAAAGTGCAGACCAGCCCACTGCACAAAGCTGTCCCCTCTGGTTTTGCTCTTGCTCTGTGTTCAATATTGCTTGTTTCAGAATGGCTGCCAGGTGTCTTCTCTTCCACTGGACTGAGAGTTCCCAGCGAGTCAGGCTACTCCACACTGTAGCTGGAGACTGTCACAAAGGAGGCTGGAGGTGGCCCAGCAAACTCGATTTCCCCATCATATGAGCAGGGGAAAAATACACTGAGGTGTCTCAAAGGGATTGGAACTTACAATAAAGGTGGTCCTCTTGACCCCTGCAAGCCCTTTAAGTGGTGGTAAAATTGTTTTCCTGATGTTAATTGTTATGACTCTTGCAGTTTTTAAAAACATCATTTGCTTTTAATGATGCAAGAAAGCACTAAATGATTTAAGGGTAGAGCTTATGCAAAACCACTTGTTCTGCTCAACTAACTCATGGGTTCTAAATGCCTCATGAGTGTCCTTTTAAATCCCTATTATGATAAATGAGACCAAATGGCATGTTTTGCTGTACTGTCTAAATTGGTCACATTTTTCTACATATTGCCTGACTCTTCTAATATTATAAAATCAGCTAGGAGATAAATTATATAAACCAGCACTCGTGCTCTAGAGTTTAGCCTCCTGTGGTGGATAACATGCCTCACAGGAAATGCAGGAAGCAAACAGTTAGATTTGGGACAAATCCTTCTGTCTTCACTGTGATGACTCATTTTCCTTCTCTGTATTGTTTGATTTTTATGCTCATCATAGACGAGGATCCTCTGGGTCCCAAAATACTTCAGAGCCACAAGTAAAGTGAGCATCTGAGAGGTCTAGAGCAGGGAGGAAAAGAGATGTGGAAATCAAGTAGCACAAGTCCCAGGACTCTTCCTAAAGAGAGTTCCAAGTTCCTCAAGTCATATTTTAGGAAAGAAGTCATGTTTTATGCCAAAGATCAAGAGACAGATGTAAGGGAATGGACAGCAGACCGGAATTCAGGAGACCAGATCTGAGTTCCAGCTTTCGCGAGCTGGCTGTAGAAATTTACCTGAGTCCCTTGATCTGTAGCATATTCAAATGTTCTCAACTATAGAATATGAGACAGAGAGTTGCTTTTAAAGAATCCTTCCAGCTCCAATGTTCTCTATTTTTTTTTCTTAAGTTTTCATCACTATGATAACTCATTATGTATAAGTAAATATCCCTAAATTTTAAAAGAATCCCAAAATCTGAAATACTTCTGACTCCAAGTGTTTCACATGAGGGATATTCAACCTTTAGCTATTTATTTTCTTGCTTTCCATAACTTACCCCACTCTTTTATTCTTTTTTCTTAGGTAAGTTAATAGATTTATTTACCTAAGGTAAAATTAAAAATTTGCTACTTTCAAATTTTGTTGGCCTAAGACTCTGTCTGTCTCAATGAGAATGAGCAAAGGCACCTGTCATAGGCCCATATTGCTAAACTCACATGATCTTGTACCACAAGTTTTAAAAATTGATTATCCACAATATCATCAGAACTGAAAGGATAGCTCCACATACTAATAGAGAAAATATGAAAAAAAAATAGTCTGTATATTGTTTCAGTGATTCCTTGCTGTACACTCTGGGTTTTCACGGGATAGAAGCAAGGCATTTAATTTCCGTAGCCTCATTTTCTTTTTCTGAACCGCAGATCAAACCTCCTGCACCTCCTTGGTAATGCAGATGAATGTGCCTTGCAGGTTAGAAACCCCCACACAGATGAAAGACTTTAATCAATGAATTTCTTTCATAGCATTTCACCTTGGAGTTTCTCTTTTTAACTCTTTTTCCTTTTTTTTTTTTTTTTTTCAGACGGAGTGTCACTCTGTAGCCCAGGCTGAAGTGCAGTGGCACGATCTGGGCTCACTGAAAGCTCCGCATCCAGGATTCACGCCATTCTCATGTCTCACCCTTCCTAGTAGCTGGGACTACAGGCGCCCACCACTGAGCCCGGCTAATTTTTTTGTATTTTTAGTAGAAACGGGGTTTCACCGTGTTAGCCAGGGTGGTCTCGATCTCCTGACCTTGTGATCCGCCCACCTCGGCCTCTCAGAGTGCTGAGATTACAGGCGTGAACCACCGCGCCTGACTTTTCCCTCATTTTTTAATCTTCTGTGTTAAAGGAATGGCAATTACAGCTTGGAGCTTTTACCTTCTTTCAAGAAAACTTTAGAGATAAAAAATAGAAAAGTGCCACAATAAACATACATGTACATGTGTCTTTATAGTAGAATGATTTATAATCCTTTGGGTATATACCCAGTAATGCGATTGCTAGGTCAAATGATATTTCTGGTTCTAGATCCTTGAGGAATCGCCACACTGTCTTCCACAAAGGTTGATCTAATTTACACTCCCACCAACAGTGTAAGTGTTCCTATTTCTCCACATCCTCTCCAGCATCTGTTGTTTCCTGACTTTTTAATGATCGCCATTCTAAGTGACGTGAGATTGTATCTCATTGTGGTTTTGATTTGCATTTCTCTAATGACCAGTGATGATGAGCTTTTTTTCATATGTTTGTTGGCTGCATAAATGTCTTCTTTTGAAAAGTGTCTGTTCATATCCTTCACCTACTTTTTGATGGGGTTGTTTTATTCTTGTAAATTTGTTTAAGTTATTTGTAGATTCAGGATATTAGCCTTTTGTCAGATGGATAGATTGCAAGTTTTCTCACCTCTGTAGGTTGCCTGTTCATTCTTGTAACCGACCCAAATGCCCATCAATGATAGACTGGATAAAGAAAATGTGGCACATATGCACCATGGAATACTATGCAGCCATAAAAAAGGATGAGTTCATGTCCTTTGTGGGGACGTAGATGAAGCTGGAAACCATCATTCTCAGCAAACCAATACAAGAACAGAAGACCAAACACCACATGTTCTCATTCATAAGTGGGAGATGAACAATGAGGACACATGGATATCACACACTGGGTGGGGGTTGGGGGTTAGGAAAGGGATAGCATTAGGAGAAACACCTAATGTAGATGACGGGTTGATGGGTGCAGCAAACCACCATGGCATTGTATACCTATGTAACAAACCTGCATGTTCTGCACACATATCCCAGAACTTAAAGTATAATTTTAAAAAGAAAGAAAATTATCCTTTATAGATATAAGCTACCTCAAAGTGCGTTTGCTCATTCTCATTGAGATAGACAGAGTCTTAGGCCAGCAAAATTTGGAAGTAGCAAATTTTTAATTTTACCTTAGGTAGGTAAATCTATTAACTTACCTAAGAAAGAAGAATAAAAGGGTGGGGTAAGTTATGCAAAGCAAGAAAATAAATAGCTAAAGGCTGAATATCCCTCATGTGAAACGCTTGGAGTCAGAAGTATTTCAGATTTTGAGATTCTTTTAAAATTTAGGGATATTTACCTATACATAATGAGTTATCATAGTGATAAAAACTTAAGAAAAATAATAGAGAGCATTGGAGCTGGAAGGGTTCTTTAAAAGCAACTCTCTGTCTCATATTCTATAGTTGAGAACATTTGAATATGCTACAGATCAAGGGACTCAGGTAAATTTCTACAGCCAGCTCGCGAAAGCTGGAACTCAGATCTGGTCTCCTGAATTCCGATCTGCTGTCCATTCCCTTACATCTGTCTCTTGATCTTTGGCATAAAACATGACTTCTTTCCTAAATTAAAACTTGAGGAACTTGGAACTCTCTTTAGGAAGAGTCTTGGGACTTGTGCTACTTGATTTCCACATCTCTTTTCCTCCCTGCACTAGTGGATGCTTTTACATACTTGTGGAATTGGTTAGGTCAGCAGCAGGAAAAACACTTGTGAGTAGAGTAGGCGGGGGAAGTGTGTCTGAGGTTAGACTGGGCAGCAGAATCTTATAGACTCCAAGGTGCACTTGGGTTGCCAAAACTATTCATCCCGAAAGCCCAGTCAGAATGCAATTAGTTGCCTTCCCTTTCTCCTCAATTTTTGCTCTAAAAGCTCCTTTGTTACTTATAATGTTGACATTGTTGCATGAAATCACTGCTACATGTACTGACCTCCTATTATGGGCCAGGTGCTGTTCTGGGTACGTCATGTGCACAATCTCATTTCTCTCTCACTGCTGCACTCCATGGTAAATGTAATAATGCCCTGTTATGGGTTAAATTGTGTCCCTCAAAAATTCATATGCCGAGGTCCTAATCCGTAGTACCTCAGAATTTGACCTTATTTTGAAATAGGGTCATCGTAGATATTATTGGTGAAGATGAGGTCATTAGGCATCCCTAATCCAATGCAATATGAATGGTGTCCTTATAAAATGGGAAAATTTAGAGACAGAATCATGCACACAGGGAGAAAGCCCTGTCTTCATGCCACGGCTTCATGCCAAGGAATGAAGACAGGGATCTACATGCCAAGGAATGCAACGGTTCCCAGCAAGTCATCAGAAGCCAGGAGAAAAGCATGGAATCAACTTTCTTCTCATGGTTTGAGTTCTAAGGGAACCAAACTTATGATATCTTGATCTTGGGGTTCCAGCCTCCAGAACTGTGAGACAATACATTTCTGTTGTTTAAGCCAGATAAATTTCTCTTTAAAGTTGTAATACTCTGTTATGGAAGCCCTAGAAAACTGATATACCACGTTTTGCAGATGATAAAACTGAGTCTCAGATTAAATAACCAGTCATCCTAATGATAATTAGTAAGAAGTAGGTCTAGCTTTAAAACCTTGGTCTGTTTAAATGTCACATTGTCACCCAGTGTCCTCATAAAAGACCTTCTTGCTTCCTTACAGTGGTTAAGAGCATAAACTCAGGAGCCACAATGCCTAGTTTTGAATCCTAGCTCTCAGCATTCATTGGCAGGTTTGACTTAAACTGTCTGTGATTCAATTTACTTTGTAAAATGAGCATGTTAATGTTATCCATTTCACAGGTTTGTTGATAAGATTAAATGTGTTAGCATTCATACCATGCTTAAAGCTCGTTCTGGTCAATAATGACTGCTCTTTAATGACTGGCAATTATTACCTCGTCACCTCATGTAGGTATAATGGAGATGCTATTTTTGCAAGTCAGCCTAGACTTTAACATTTTCTTTATATAACTGTTCTTCTGGAGTTTTCCGTGTGAGTAGACTTATCTTGTAGGGCAGAAGAGTGTTGCAAACCAAGTTTATTGTTTTTACTTTAACACATTTCTTGAGTTATAATTTATATACCACAAAATTCAGGCATTAAAAGTGTACAAATTAATTGGCGTTTAGTTTTTCCAAGAGTTGTGCAACCATCACCAAACTAAGACAAGTTTTGGTGAAGAGAGATTTTATACATTTTTTTTTACTTCCATGTACTACATCAATAGTAGGCTTAATGTATTAGATCAAAGTATTTTATCTAAGTGATGTCCATACAGGATGAGGAAAGTCATTAATACCTCTGTAGTAGGTAGAATGTCTCCTCCTTTCAAATGAAAATATGTTATAGACCTTAAAATAGAGAGGTTATCCTGGATTATGGAGGTGGGCCCCGTTGCATCACAGGAGTCCTTAAAAGTAGAGAACTACTTCCAGCTAGAGGCAGAAGAGGAAGGCAGAGAAATATGACAGAAGGGGAAGGGATTCAAAGGGTGAGAGGGACTCACATTCTGTTCTTGCTGGAAGGAGGCCATATGGAAGGCATGAGAAGGATTGCATGCAGTTTACAGAAGCAAATACTCATCCCTGAATGACAGCCAGCAAGGAAATGGGGACCTTGGCTCTACCATGTCAAGAAACTGCATTTGTCCAATGACCTGAAAGAGCTTGCAGGTACTTTTTCCCTACAGCCTCTGGAAAGAATGCAGCACAGTGATACCTTGATTCAGGCCTTGTAAGACTAAGCAGATGGTCCAGTTGCTTCAGACTTCTGACCTAGGGAATGGTGAGATGGGTGTTTTCTAAGCTGCTCTATTTGTGGTAATTGTTATAGGAGCAATAGAAAACTCATATGCCCTGATTTCTGGAAGAAAAAAAAATTGACAGAGGCTCCAATGTTTGCTCCTCTCACCTTTCCAAATCCTCAGAGGTTGAAGATTGTAGAAAGGGCCATGTCTTGGAAAAGTGAGGGAGCCACTGGGCAAAGGGAAGGTTTGTGGAAGGAGGTATTGCACAGATTATTCTCAAACTACCTGGGTGCCGGTGCATCACCTTTTGGTAAAGGCAACATGACAGAGCTGCTTGCTTAGGCAAGAAGAGTCCTTGAAGTTGAGATTTCCTGGCCAAATTTGGTTTCCGTGTGGCATAGGTGAGATCAGTAGTCACAGTAGGCCCTGCAGCTAGGTTGAAGGAACTGCTGAAAACTAAGGTGGGGCACACAGGCATAGGGAAACCTTTGGAACTCTGATCAAGCACAGCAGAGATTATGAACTATCACATTTGTGGATGATATGATTTGGATCTGTGTCCCTACCCAAATCTCATGTCAAATTGCAATCCTTGCTGTTGGAGGTGCGCCCTGGTGGGAGGTGATTGGATCATGGGGGTTGATATGATTTAGCTGTGTCCTCACCCAAATCTTACCTTGAATTGTAATAATCCCCATGAGTCACGGGCAGAGCCAGGTGGAGATAATTGAATCATGGGTGCAGTTTCCCCCATACTGTTCTCATGGTAGTGAATAAGTCTCATGAGAATTGATGGTTTTATAAATGAGAGTTCCGTTGCACAAGCTCTCTTGCTTGCCTCTATGTAAGATGTGACTTTGCTCCTCCTTTCTTTTCTGCCGTGATGAGGCCTCCCCAACCAGGTAGAACTGTGGGTCAATTAAGCCTCTTTCCTTTATAAATTACCCAGTCTCTGGAAAGTGTTTATTAGCAATGTGAGAACAGACTAATACAGGGGTGGTACTTCATGAATTGTTTAGTAGCATCCCCTCAGTGCTTTTCTCATGATAGTGAGTGAGTTATTGTGAAATCTGGTTGTTTAAAAGTGTGTAGCACCTCCCCTCTTGCATTCTTCCTCTTAAGCTGGCCATGTGAAGTGCCTCACTTCCCCTTTGCTTTCTGCCATGATTGTAAGTTTTCTGAGGTCTTCCCAGAAGCAGAAGCCGCTATGCTTCCTATACAGCCTGCAGAACCATGAGCCGATTAAACCTCTTTTCCTTATAAATTACCCAGTCTCAGGTATTCTTGCATTCATGGAAGAATTCCTGAATACTGTGGAATTCAGATATAAATATAAATAAGGTGGAGGAAGGGCATCATCTTGGCTATAAGAGGGGCAAAGGACAGCACCCTTAAAGACTAGCTCATTCTCTGCACCGTGAGATTGTGGAAAACACACACCTCTTGCCCTGTGGCACAAATATTCAGATGACATTTTGGAGAGGAGCTAGGGAGATGGAGAGAAGTCTGAGAAGAAACATTATTTTTCTAAGAAAAAGCATGATCATCCTAAAGGAACCATTGAAATGATTAAAGCACAATGAAGTTTAAAACATGATGAAGGATGAGGAGCCACTGACTAGATGCATCCAGGAAGAGCTTCTCCCACTGAGAGAACAGACCATCAAGAAGACCGGCACACTATGAGCAGATCTTCAGAGGGAAGGTATTGAGAATGGACAGAGAGAGGACACAGACCTTGGCTGATGGAGGAGGAAGCTGGGAACCCTGCATGGGGTTACCAAGCACAAGGACTCCTTTCTGGCTCCAAACAGCTCCTAGCAAAGGGGCAAGTTAAATAGGCATGAACTGGCTCACTCTTATAACAAATCTCTGGAATCCCAGCTGCAGGAGACCCTACAACCTCATGGACATTTGACCTGGTAGAGAGTGCTGCTTGGAGAGTTGCCAGAGACAGGAATCCAGCTTGTGTGGAGCTCAGAGGGTTTCACATTGCATTGGCTGCAAAGGAGCACAAGCAGGGATGCCCAAGGCTCGCCATACTCCTGTAGGTGACTTTCGCTTTCGTTCATTCTCTAACCTGGACAGAACAGGGCTATCTTGCCCATGGAATGGTGACAGTCTGATCTGAGTGTCCCCTGTCTGCCAGCTTCTCCCAGGGTCTTTATCTGGCTGCATCTGCTTACCGTACAGCCTTGCATGTGAAAACAGGGAGTATCCCAGTGGCCATGGCTATAGCTCTTTCACTGATAGACCCCAGCTAACTGTCAGAAAGTTTTCGCAGATGTGTTCCTGCCAGCACCCACTCACCTACAGCCTCCCCCAACCACTGTTCCAGTGCGCACTTGCCCATCGCCTCACCCCACCACTTTTCCAGTGTGTGTACATGCAAGCACCTCACCATGGCTCCACCCCCACCTGTGCACATTTGCCCAGAGCCTTACCCCATCACTTTGCCAGTGTGTGTACATGCATGGACCTCACCATTGCCCCCTCCTCAACCATTGCATACATACACATGTACCCTGCTCCCAGTCATTGCTGACATGCAGGTATGGACTTAGCTGTACTATTGCTTCTTTTTCCCTGGTGTGCACACATGAGCATGAAACTCACTACCATTGCCCCCACACAAAACTTTTGCTTGCACCCTGCATCAGAGTGTTGTTGTCAGTGGACTGGGAATACCTTGGTCCCTACAGTGCAGCAGATGCTTGACATCGAGGGACCAGAGTACAAAGCCATGGAGCTGTTCCCAGTCCCCAGGGTAAGAGCATACAGCCTAGGAGTGATGAGCTGAGTCTTAGCCACCTGAGATCATCCATAAATGAAGCCAGTCAACCAAACCCAACTTATATCATGGTCAAACCATCAAGGGCATCAGAGAATTTAAAAGCACACAGCTCCTTCCAAAGAACAGCAACTTAAAGGTTAAAGAAACATCAGCCCACACAGATGAGAAAGAATCTGTGCAAGAACTGCAACTCTAAAAGTCAGAGTGTCTTTTTTTACCTCCAAAAGACCATACTGAGTCTCCAAAAATGATCCTTTACTGATAAAATGGCTGAAATGAGGGATATAGAATTAAGAATCAAGATGGCAGTGAAGATCACCAAGATTTACGAGAACAGTGAAATCCAATCCGAGGAAACTTTGCAATCCAGTAAAATGATTCATGACCTGAAAGATGAAATAGCAATTTTCAGAAACAACTAAACTGATCTGGTAGAGCCAAAAAGCTCACTACAAAATTTCATGTCTGGTGCTGTGTAATCCTAGCACTTTGGGAAGCTGAGGTGGGAGATGGAAAGATTATTTGAGCCCAGGAGTTCAAAACCAGCTTGGAAAATATGGTGAAAATGCATCTCTATAAAATGTACAAAAATTAGCCAAGAATGGTGGCTACACCTGTAGTCCCAGCTACTCAGGAGGCTGAAGTGGGAAGATCACTTGAGCCTGGAAGGACAAGGTTGCGGTGAGCACCATGGCACTCCAGCCTGGGTGACAGGGCAAGACCCTGTCTCAAGGAAAAAAAAAGAACCTGGCCGGGCGCGGTGGCTCAAGCCTGTAATCCCAGC